>NC_056740.1:540761330-541008830 GCF_019279795.1 Protopterus annectens
ACTGTTGCAGCAATCATTTTATACTTTATAACACATTGATCCAGTAAAAAAATGTGAATGCTATATTGTGCCAAGAGTTAGTGTGTTTTAATTACTGTGCTTTTCTGTTGTAATTTATATAAATAACCTTCGTGAGAACCCAAAGTGGTGGCTTCTATTTTATTTGGACTGGAAAGGATCCTCCTGTTTCCCCAAGGAAGGCGAAGGTTGGGAGTAAAGCTCCCATAGCTGACTATGTTCTGGTGGCAGCTGCCATTAACAAAGAGCATGCAGCTGAGGGTGCAGCGGTCCCTCCTGTGGATGATGACCCTGGGTTGTTTTGGAAAGCATGAGTATTTGTTTGGTACTTTGTACACTGTTTGAACTACTTGATTTGTGTGCCAATTTCAGCATGACCTTAGTGGTTCAGACCTTTTCCATGTTGAAAAAGTTGCCTCATGACGATCTGAGATGTAAATTACCTTCCCAAGCGGCATCTGACCAATATACACATCTTGTCTATGTAACTGTCATATAAAGCATTTGATGGAGTGACACATCTGAATACAGCTGTACAGCATCATGCCTTTCCCTTCACTACAACTTTTCTGATAACATTAAGATATCTTTCACCAATGCTACATATGGAGTTTCACTCTTTGGACCGTAGTTGAAAGAGGAATAGTGTGCTGCTTAGTATTAGGTTCAGGAATGTGGTGTGCCTTCTATTAGTATTACCTTCTCCACTCTGCAGGGGCTGTTTCCGTTATAACTAGAAGAGTACGAGGGGGTGTACTTTGAGTAAGAGCCATAGCAACTATTTGAGCAGAGTTCTGACTCTGCAAGAAGCAAGGATTTCCAGAATGAGTGCCAACCTAGAGGTAGAGAGGAGTCACAGATTCCAGGATGCCACTGTCCTCCTTTGTGGCTCATGGTAGATTCTTAGATTCACTTGACTGTCCCACATAGGCGACACTCTCAAATCTCACCACATGTTCTTTCATTGGAGAGTATCTCACAGTGCGGGTGGCTCTGAATATTCATCCACAGGCTGCACCGTTCCTCTCATAACACCCCAGGACCTGTTTTTCTTCCCCTTCCCGACACCCTCCACACTTTTCAAAGGCGGTAGCCAAACTAGAGGTGATTGTAAAACCTATGTAAAAAAAAGCTGTGTAGGACGCCTTTAGGAACACTGTGGACCTTGGGCTTGTTCTAGATGCAAGTGCTCTTAACCAGCTTGTGGTAGACACAAAATTCTGGATGGTTGTGGTACAGTCCAGCCTTCCCTTTCTACAGAAGGAGAATCTGATGTCTTATGTAGACCTCCAAGAAGCTTGTCTTCATATCAGGATATGAAGGACGTTTCTGCATTTTAGGCAAGTGGGCAGTCATGAAGTCAGGACTCTGCTGTTTGGTCTTGTCACAACCCCCAGGTTGTTTGCCATATATGTGACAGCTGTAGCAGTGTATCTTGGACTGCTGGGAATTGCAATACTCCAGTGTTGGTATGTCTGGCATCATTCAATGTTTAAAATGAGGGGTTTCATTTTTGCAAGTATTCCTGGTCCTTTGAAATGTGTGTGAGCACTGCAAAGTCCCAGCTGAAGCCACCACAAGCTGAGGATGTTCATCGTGTTTCACTGTTGCAGTCATAACTGTAGGGTGCTCCTGCCGGCAGGCAGCCCGAGGTCGGCCAGAATCCCAAAGTCTGGGTCCGGCGTCGGCTGTACAAGCTTGTACCCTGACGTCAGCACACTCTGGTACATAGCCCTCAGCCGACGCCATCTTCTCCAGTCTTTCTTGCCGTGCGGTGGAAAGCAGCTCGCAAGTCGTTGGTTGGTGATTTTCGAACAGCGTTTTTGGTTGTTGTCGGTCCAAAGTTCTTACTTCTCTTCTCAAAGCTAAGTACCCCATTGGGGAATCTTTTTCTTGTTCCTCCGATGTCAGAAAAAGTTAATAATTGTATTGCGTGTGGGAAACAAATACCTCATAAAGATTTCCACTCTTACTGTCTACCTTGCTTAGGCCCTGACCACGATGTTTCTTGTTGTCGGTTCTGTGCCAGGTTTAATTCTCGTACTATCAAACGCAGGTACGACTGGGCTCTGAATTACTTTGGCAGACGCTTCAGTTATAGAATGTCGTCAGATTCTACCGGTATTCAAAAGAAGCGCAAAGACAAGGACAGGCCTCCGAGGTCCAAACAGGACTCGTTGCAGCTGGAGCCAGCGTCCGGTTCGGCTGTCGTCAGTGAGGCGCTTTTGCAGCCCCTGTCCGCCACTTCTGAACCAATGGCTGATACGGACTCCCATGGGGAGCCATCTAGGCCTTCTATTTTATCTGCTGCAGGACCTTCGGACGTCGCTCCCTCAGATGGGTCCGAAGCCGCTGTGCAGGTACCGGCTTCTGAGGGGGTATTCAGGCCTACTCACATCACTATTTCAAAGGCAAAGACAAAGACTCCTGTTAAGTCCAAAGCTCCTGCTCAAGCTACTTCTGAATCTACTCCCAGGATGCAGAAGCAATTGTTAAGGATGGCTGAAGATTTGCTTACTATGATTAGGGGTTCTCACCCCCCCCCCCCCCTGAGAAAAGGCCTCGACAGGATGTTCCTATGGATTCCTCTGACCAGGCTTCTATATCTTCTGTCTCTTCCTCTGATCAGGAATATTCTTTTCCTCCTTATGAGGATTCGGATGCTGAGGACTCCTTGCCTCTCCGCCTGAAGATTTTTCTTTTGGGGAAACCTTACATGAGATGAGGGAACATTTTCATTGGGAAGGTCAGGATTATTCTGC
The DNA here is from genome assembly GCF_019279795.1 of Protopterus annectens. Taxonomy (NCBI): domain Eukaryota; kingdom Metazoa; phylum Chordata; order Ceratodontiformes; family Protopteridae; genus Protopterus; species Protopterus annectens. The sequence continues at coordinate 540,764,111 of NC_056740.1, forward strand.
TTCCAAGAAGAGGCTTAGAGAATTCCTTCTTCTTCCTCAACATAGGCCTTTGGCTATCCCTCCTGTTCTTGAGATTGTGGATGATGCTTTTTCCGAGGCTAATTTGAATCCTGACTCCATGCCTCCTGCTCCCTCGAAGCCTGATAGGTTTTATAGGGTTCCTGAATCTCATTTGTTCTTGTTTAAGAATCCTTCTGCAGATCCTGAAACTATATCTCAGGGCTCTAAGGCTGCTAAAGTTGCTTCTTCTAAGAATCCTACTCCCTCTGAGAAGGATTCTCGTGCCTTAGACAGGTGGGGTAAAAAGGTATATACTTCTGCTACCCTTTCTGTTAGGGCTTTAAATTGCCAGTTTCAAATGTTTAAGTATCAGCAATTTCTTTTGTCTGTTTTAAAGCAAAAGCTTGCCTCCCTTCCTGCATGTGCAGAAGATAAGGAACTACAGGATGTATTGCATGCAACTGAACAACTGAACAAACATAGCTTGCATTGTGGTTTTGATGCTTTGGATGCTTCTTGCAGGGCCGCAGCCTCTGGTACTGTTATCAGGAGACATGCTTGGCTTCGTGAGCAAAGTTTACCTGAACAGGTTAAGGCTAAATTATTAGATGCTCCTGTTCAGCATGATGTTCTTTTTGGGTCTAAGGCTGAGGAGGTTATTAAAAAGATGGAAGAAAAGGCAAAATCTATGCAAACTGTGAAAGATTTCTTGCAAGTTCAGCCTCCTAGATTTTCCAGGAATTGGCCTTCCAAAAATTGGTCCTTTCCCACGTCTGACAGGCCTCAAAGGGGAAGATATAGACGCTCCAGAGGTCGTGGCCAAGCTCAGGCCTCCTACAGATCGAGACAATGGACTGCTTCTTCACCTAGAAGGGGAGAAGACAGATCCCAATCTCAAAGGAAGCAAACTCAATGACTCTCTCGGTTGGGCTGCAGGACCTCTTTACCTGGATGCCCCTCTCGGAGGAAAACTTTCTCTTTTTTACAGAAATTGGACTCTTATTACCCAGGACAAATGGGTATTGGACGTGATTTTAAAAGGCTACAAATTCCACTTTCATACCTTGCCAAGGGCTTTCGGTTGGCCAGATCTGCCAAAACATCAATGGTCAGAGGCCTTAAATCAAGATGATGCTCTTCTGGCCATGAGAGCCATAGAGCCTGTTCCACTCTCAGAGATGGGAAAAGGTTTTTATTCAAGACTGTTTCTAGTTCCAAGAAAGCAAAGCTCATGGAGACCTATTCTGGACCTTTCTGTGTTGAACACCTTTTTGGAAATTCCAAAATTCAAGATGCTTACTCTACAGCAGCTGATTCCAATGCTCTCTCAAGACACCTGGATGGTGACATTGGATCTAAAGGAAGCTTATTTGCACATTCCCATCAGGCAGGAACGCAGGAAATTCCTCAGGTTCAAGGCAGGCTCAAGACACTTTCAATTCTCTGTACTGCCCTTTGGTTTATCTACTGCGCCCAGAGTCTTTCCCAAGTGCCTGGCACCAGTAGTGGCTTATTGCAGACTCCGGGGGATTCAGATTTACCCCTATTTGGACGACTGCCTTATTCAGGCAGACAGCAAGGATCTTTTACTTCAACATCTGGATTTTGTTCAACGTCTTCTCCTCCTACTGGGATTTTCAGTGAACACAAAAAAGTCACATTTGATTCCTTCTCAACAAATGGTATTTCTGGGAGCCCTCTTAAATACAACCTTACAAAGGGCCTTCCTCACTACAGAAAAACAAATACAGCTGGCTTCAATTTTCAAAACTTTGGCAACTCTACCTCAGCTCACTGCAAGGAAATTCCTGCAGGCACTGGGCTACATGGCTTCCTGCATTCTGTTGATTCCAAATGCAAGGCTTCATATGAGAAAGCTTCAATGGTATCTGAAAAGTGTATGGTCGCAGCATTACCACGATCTGGACACTCTGATTCCTCTGATCCCCTGCCTCCAGAAGGAGTTCCTTTGGTGGTCCCGGGTGTGTGCGTTAAACGAAGGAAAGCCTTTCCGTCTTCCTCAACCTTCTCAAATCATAACCACGGACACCTCGGATTATGCTTGGGGAGCACATTTTCTAGGCAATTGCCAGCAGGGAACCTGGACAAAGGATCATCTTCACTGGCACATCAATCTGAAGGAAATGTTGGCAGTTCAAAATGCTCTTCTAGCCTTCAAGTACCTTTTGCATCCAGGACCTCTTTTGATTTGCACAGACAACACCACAGTCATGTGGTACATAAACAAGCAGGGGGGTTCTCATTCGTACCCCGTTTGCAGACTAGCTATGGCTTTATGGGACACAGCTCTAAATCTGAATCTACATCTCCAGGCCCAATTCATACCAGGAGAACAGAATCTCTTAGCGGACAGCCTGAGCAGGAACATTTTAGATCCTCACGAATGGATGCTAGACACCAACTTATTCAACAGGATTACTGCAGTTTGGGGATGCCCCCAGATAGATCTGTTTGCATCCCATCTCAATCATCAGCTGCCTCTCTTTTGCACCAGGTCATTCCACAAAATAGCTTGGAAAGTGGATGCCCTGTCCTTCAGCTGGAGAAACCTTTCGGGATATGCCTTTCCTCCTCTTCCTCTTCTTCCTCGGATTTTACTAAAGATAAAACAGGACAAGCCCAAGTTCCTCATCTTGATTGCTCCAAATTGGCCTCGACAGTTTTGGTATCCAACTTTAAAGCACCTGTTCTTGGAGCCTCCTTGGATTCTCCCTCTGAACCCTTCTCTTCTGTCCCAGCATCAGGGTCAGTTGCTACATTCCAATCTCAAGACCCTTTGTCTGGCAGCTTGGCTCTTCAAAGGAATTTGATCTCTTGTAGCCTTCCCAAACAAGTTTTGGATGTTCTTTTGGAAGCTAGACGACCTAGCACTAGGAAATCCTATGCCTCTAAATGGAAGAGATTTTGCATTTGGATGCAGGACCGAGGCTTGGACCCTCTGGTGCCTGATCTCTTCTATTTTGCTTTACCTTTCGGATCTTTTGTCTAACGGACTTTCCTTTTCTTCCATTAAGATTCATGCTTCTGCTATTTCTTCTCATTTCAATACTGATCCCCCTGTTTTTTCTCATCCTTTGGTGAGACAATTCTTGAGAGGGGCTAAGAATTTAAGACCTCCCAGAACCCTTCCTGTTCCTGCTTGGGATCTTAATTATGTTTTAGAAAAACTTACTTTGCCTCCTTTTGAGCCTGCTGCATCTTCAGATATTAAGTTTTTATCTTGGAAGACAGTTCTTTTGTTAGCTTTGACTTCTGCCAGAAGAGTCTCAGAGTTGCAAGCTCTCATGGCTGTGGAACCTTACCTTATTTTCCACCAGGACAGAGTATCCTTGAGGACCAGTCCTACTTTCATGCCTAAGGTGATTTCGAAAGTGGCTTTGAATCAAACAATTCACCTTCCTACCTTCTTTCCTAATCCTCAGAATAAAGGGGAAAGGATTTTGCATTCCTTGGACGTGCACAGACAGTTACGATTTTATTTGGACAAGACTAAAGAGTTCAGAAAATCTAACCAATTGTATGTTTCTTTTGCCTCCAGTTCTCTTGGAAAGGCTATTTCCAAACAAACTATTTCCAAATGGATTTCTTATGGAATAAGATTTTGTTACACTCATCATGGGAAACAATTTCCAGGTACTGTGAGAAGTCATTCTACTAGAGCAGCTGCTACTTCTACAGCTTTTCTCAGGGGAGTTCCTACCAAGGATATCTTGGAAGCTGCCACTTTGAGTTCTGTGCATACTTTTTCCAAGCACTACAATCTTCCTTTGTATTCCAAGACCAGGGCAGGTTTTGCCTCTGCTGTTTTGCAGGGTCTTCTTGCTGCCCCTTCTGTCTAAACCTCCCCCCTTTTTTCACTGCTTTGGGATTCCACCCTACAGTTATGACTGCAACAGTGAAACATGAACATAGTACAGTTGTGTACACCTACCATAAATGTAGATGTTCGAGTGTCTTCACTGTTGCAGTCGGTGTTTCCCTCCCTCCTATCCCCTCTTTTTCTCTTTTTTGTGGTGTATTTGTGTTTCCTAGTGGGACTCATTTATGATTTATTGGGGTCTTCTGACATCTAGGGCACGAAAGGCTGGAGAAGATGGCGTCGGCTGAGGGCTATGTACCAGAGCGTGCTGACGTCAGGGTACTAGCTTGTACAGCCGACGCCGGACCCAGACTTTGGGATTCTGGCCGACCTCGGGCTGCCTGCCGGCAGGAGCACCTACAGTTATGACTGCAACAGTGAAGACACTCGAACATCTACATTTATGGTAGGTGAACACAACTGTACTTTTTTATTGGATGCCATCTGGACTTCTTGACCTGTGTAATAAGCCCCCCACCCCACAACAAGATTTCATTCCTGCAAGCCCAGAGTCCTCTCAGTTCTGTTTTACTTGATCTACTTCAGCTCTGTGTCTGAATATTAAGAGTTCATGGCCACAACTGGTCCACCTTCATGAGGTACCACATGACAGTTCAGTGGACCCTGATGGTTGAATGGCATCACAATTTCAACCCAGTGTCTGTTCCATCATGTTGTCACCATCAGCTGTGGTGATTACACCAATACAGTTTTTCAGGGATACTCTTTTTCTGCTTTGTCCTGCAGTGTGACTGTTAATATGGACAAATCTACCTTGTACTGGGGGGTGGAGTGGTCTTTAAGTGGAAACTCTCAAGGATTTATATCAGAACTAGAGGCCTCCTTACACACACACACACACGTTGAGCTAAACTTGATGGCTCTACAGTGCTTCTTTTCTTAGACTTCTGTTATGCTGTTACCTTTCACATAGACAGTGGCTATTACCAATCACATAGTCAGTGTGACAGTAGTCTGCTTACAAGCGCCACAAACCCACTCTTGTTCTTTATAGCAGGAAGCTGTGGGCCACGTCTGTTTAATGTATTCTGATAGCAGTGGCTGTCCTCACGTAGGCCATCTTACTCGCGGACAAGTTCAACTGCTGTGTGCTGATGACTTACCAGTGGCTTGCAAGTCTGCAAACATTATTTTTCACCTCAGGGGCAAGCTGTGGTCTGCCCTAGCATCTCTGACAGATACCAAATGTAGCAGTTTTCTCCCTCATTCCTTCTCCTAGACTCGCTCCCCAGGGTGCTATGGTCCACAAGTGGTATCCCAGACTTGCTTACGATGTCCTTCAAGGATGCATCTGCAGTCATAACAAATGGGTTGTCCTGTCGTCAGGCAGCCCTTCGGTCGGCCGGATTCCAAAGTCTGGGTCCAGCTTCGGCTGATGTCGCACTTCACCCGACGTTATCTCTGCTGGTCTTCGGGTATAAAGGCATCAGCCGACGCCATTTTCCTCAGTCTTTCTTGCCGCGGGCTCAAGCAGAAGCTGTTCGCAAGTGCCGGTCGGTCAGATCCAGAGATTACTACTACCGAATACTACTTCAAGACTTCTAAAAGCTGGTACCCGTTGGGGACTCTTTCTTGCCTCAGCCGATGTCAGAAAAAGTAAATAACTGTTTAACTTGTGGGAAACAAATACCTCATAAAGATTCCCACTCTTACTGCCTACCTTGTTTAGGCCCAGACCACGACGTAGCAGCCTGTTTAGCCTGTGCTTCCTTCAACCGACGAACGCTTAGGCGTCGGTCGGAGTTTGCTGAACAGTTTTTCGGCTCAGATTTTGCGTACATTATGCCGTCGGATCCTCCGACTACCCAAATTGTTAAAAAACGCAAAGAAAAAGACCGACACTCTGGGTCCGCGGTTTCGGCCGAAACCACGGTTAAGCAAGCCGTGAGTGTCTCGGTTTCGGCCGAAACCGAGAAAACGGGTCAATCTTCAGCCGAATCCATGACTACTACTGAGGCTCCTGCTACCTTAGTTGAATCGGCCTCTGTAGTTTTGTCTACTACTGTGGTTCCTAGTGAATTATCAGACACCATCCCTTTGGATGTCTCTACCCCAGCACGTGGTGCTGCTAGGCCTCCTGCAGCCATGTCTATAAAGGCCTTTGCCAGGGCTAAAGCAGCCAAAACTGTTAAATCAGTGCCTGTTAAGACCCCCTCACATAGGCCCACTTCTAGTTCACAAATGCTTACTCTGGCAGAGGATTTAATCTCCTTAATTAGGGGATCCCAATCTCACCCAGACAGGGCCTCTCAGCCTCCAGAAAAGAGACCTAGAGCAGAGCCCCCCGAGCCAGTGTCCTCTGATGATTCTTCGGATGACTCAGACATTACAGATCAGCCAGAGGCTCCTTTTTCTATTTATGAAGATTCCGATGCTGAAGAATCTATTCCATCTGCCTCTCCACCAGAGGAATTTTCCTTTGTGGAAACCTTACATGCCATGAGAGAACAATTCCAATGGCAGGGACAAGATTTCTCAGATTCAAGAAAAAGGCTTAGGACCTTTCTGCACTTACCACAACATAGGCCCTTAGCTATACCTCCAGTTCTGCCTGTTGTGGATGATGCATTTAATGATGTTTGCACTGCTCCTGATACTTTACCTTCAGCCCCTGCCAAACCAGATAGATTTTACAGGGTGCCAGACACTCATCACCACCTATACAAGGCCCCACTTGCAGATCCTGAGACTATATCCCAGGGGCCTAAGGCAGTAGCTTCGACCTCAGCAAAAAACCCTCTCCCTTCTGAAAGGGAATCCAGGTCCTTAGAGAGATGGGGGGAAAAGTTTACACCTCTGCTACTCTCTCAGCTAGAGCTTTAAACTGTCAGTTTCACATGATCCAATACCAAGAGTTTATGCTTGATCAGTTAACTAAGAAGCTGTCCTCTGATGACTCCTTAGATAAGAAATATGTTTTAGAAATGGTGAATAACATTCAGCAGGTTAGTAACCATTCTTTAAAATGTGGCTATGATGCACTGGAGGCTTCATTTAGATCAGCCATGACTGGCACAGTGATAAGAAGGCATGCATGGTTGAAGGAACAGGTTTTGCTGGTTCATGTTAAAGCAAAGCTGTTAGATGCTCCTATGGATAAGGCCAGTCTATTTGGTACACCTGCTCAGCAAGTAATGAAGAAAATGGAAGAGAAGGCAAAATCTGTACAAACAGTTAAGGATTTCTTACAGGTTCAGCCCCCAAGGTTTAGCAGGAACTGGCCTGCCAAAAATTGGTCCTTTCCAGACTCCTCAAAATCTCAGAGGCAGGAATAGACGCTCTAGAGGCAGAAATCAATCCAGAGGAGGTGCCTATAGAGGACGCCAGTGGCAAGGCAATAACCAGAGAGGCACAGACACAACCACTGCCACTGCAACAGGACAAGCACAGTGACTTGACTCTGACACCGCCTACCAGGGAGCAAATAGCAGCACCTTTAGGCGGAAAGTTAGCCTTATTTTCGAAAATTGGCACTATATCACAAAAGACAAGTGGATTTTGCAAACCATAGACCAAGGCTACAGGTTCCACTTCCACACCTTACCAGTAAAAAGAGGAATGCCAAACCTACCTCCAAATCAAAAACAGAAGCTCTAAAGCAGATAGCTCAATTAACAAAGATGAGAGCTGTGGAAAGAGTACCAATAACACAACAGGGCAAAGGATTCTACTCCAGACTCTTCCTAGTACCAAGAAAAGAGAAAAGTTGGAGACCTATTCTCGACCTGTCCGTCTTAAACACATACATCATTGTCCCAAAATTCAAAATGCTGACCCTACAGCAACTTCTTCCCATGCTGGGCAAGGAGTGTTGGCTGGTAACTCTAGATCTCAAGGAGGCATACCTGCACGTCCCCATACAACCAAATTGCAGAAGATACCTCAGATTTCTTGCAGGATCAGAGCATTATCAATTCTCAGCATTGCCCTTTGGCTTACCTACTGCGCCCAGAGAATTCACAAAATGCCTGGCATCAGTAATCGCTCATTGCAGGCTACAGGGAATCCAAATTTATCCATACCTGGACGACTGCCTGTTACAAGCGGACAACAAAAGCAAGCTGACAACAGATTTACAAAGAGTCATTTGCTTACTACAAGCCCTGGGATACACAGTCAATTTAAAAAAGTCAAGACTGATTCCATCCCAGACAAGAACATTCTTGGGTGCGGAATTGGACACAGTAAAACAAATGGCATTCCTAACTGCAGAAAAACAAGCACAACTCCCTCTTTACTTCTTGGCATTAACAAAGCAGCACAAACTAACAGCAAGAAAGGTACTGCAGGCCTTGGGCTTCATGGCATCATGCATAACCCTGGTCCCCCATGCCAGACTGCATATGAGAAAACTACAGTGGTACCTAAAGAATTTATGGTCTCAACACAGGCACAGCTTAGAAACCGAAATCCCACTAATCCCATGCCTGAAACAAGAGTTCCTATGGTGGGCTCAAGCATGCCAGTCAAACCCAGGCTTGCCCTTCCACAACTTTCAAGCAAACCAAACCATCACAACGGACGCCTCAGACCTAGGCTGGGGGGCGCACATGTTGGACAAGTGCATACAAGGATTGTGGAATCAAGACCAGCTGCACCTGCACATAAACCAAAAAGAAATGCTGGCAGTAAAACTAGCAATCCAGAAATTCAAACCATTCCTCAAAGAAGGCCATTTAATGATAAGGACAGACAACACCACAGTCATGTGGTACATCAACAAACAGGGAGGCACTCATTCATACCCCCTATGCAGAATGACTCTGGACCTTTGGAATATGGCTCTGAGCTACAACATCCAGTTACAGGCAATATTTGTGCCGGGAAAAGAAAACACCCTAGCAGACATGTTAAGCAGAACCACCTCGGATGCTCACGAATGGATGCTACACCCGGACATCTTCAAGGCCATCACAAAGAAATGGGGAATGCCACAAATAGACCTATTTGCATCCCCACTCAATCACCAGCTCAAAAATTCTGCACAAGGACATGCCACCCACTAGCATGGAAGGTGGACTCTCTATCCTTCAGTTGGAAAGGCCTGACAGCATATGCATTTCCACCTCTTCCTTTGATGCACAAGGTACTACTGAAAATCAAAGAGGAACGCCCAAGGATAATTCTGATAGCTCAGAATTGGCCAAGACAAGACTGGTATCCTTTGCTGAGGAGGATGTCTCAGGGGAGAATGTGGCCAATACCCTGATGCCTTTGATGTTAACTCAGAACAACTACAACATCATGCACCCAAACCTAAAAACCTTGCAACTGACTGCCTGGAACATCACATAACAGCTACTAACCCAGACTTATCCCAAAGGGTTAAAGACATTATCCTTGAAGCCCGCAGACCTTCAACAAGAAGGAACTATGCAGGAAAATGGAAAAGGTTTGTCATTTGGAGTACTGAAAGAGGAAAAGATGTCTCAACATAGATATTGCTAACATCCTGGAGTACTTGGCAGAGCTTCTACATACGGGCCTGTCCTATTCCTCCATCAAGATACATGCATCAGCTATTTCCGCAGAATACAGCTTCGATCCACCTGTCTTTTCGCATCCTCTACTCAGGCAATTCCTCAGAGGGATCAAGAATGTAAAACCTCCTAGGAAACCACCATTACCAGCATTGGACTTGAACTTTGTGCTAGAAAAATTGACACTCCCTCCATTTGAACCAGCAGCAACAGCAGATCTTCAACACCTATCATGGAAAACTGCTTTCCTACTGGCAATTACTTCAGCAAGGAGGGTCTCGGAACTACAGGCCTTAATGGCAGTACAACCCTTCCTAATCTTCCATCAAGATAGAGTGTCCATGAGAACTAATCCTACATTTATGCCTAAGGTGGTATCCAGAGTGTCTCTAAACCAGGCAATCCACCTACCTACCTTCTTTCCTAATCCACAGAACAGGGGGGAAAGGCTGCTGCATACCTTGGATGTACATAGACAGTTACGCTACTACCTGGACAGAACCAAAAGTAACAGAAAAACTGACCAGCTCTTAGTAGCCTCTGCAACAGGAAGGGAAGGAAAAGCAATTTCCAAACAGACAATCTCCAAATGGATAGGAAATTGCATAAGATTCTGTTACTCCCACCATGGAAAACCAGTTCCACAGAACATAAGACCTCATTCTACAAGGGCTACAGCCACTACCACAGCTTTCTTACGAGGAGTGGCAACCAAGGACATTATTGAGGTGGCTACTTGGACCTCCGTGCATACATTTGCCAAGCATTATAATTTACCTCTATACTCTAGATCCCGAGCAGGGTTTGCCACTGCTGTATTGCAAGGGATCCTAACTACACCATAATTCTTCTTCCTCCTCCCTAGTTTGGCTATGGTATTCTACCCATTTGTTATGACTGCAGATGCATCCTTGAAGGACATAGTACAGTTTTGTACCTACCATAAATGTAGATGTCCGAACAGGATAGCATCTGCAGTCAGGATTACCCACCCTCCTTCCCTCTGTGGTACTCCTAGCGTATTTACCCTGCTAATAGCTAGCTGGGGGCGACTCTCTTATGGTGTATTTGTTTGTATATATGTACATACATGCTTATTTTTTGTGTTTGCCTTCTACTATTTTGGAAACATTGGCATTTATCCAAAATTTAGCTTTCCTAGAGGGCAACTGGCATCTGGGGCAAGAAACACTGAGGAAAATGGCGTCGGCTGATGCCTTTATACCCGAAGACCAGCAGAGATGACGTCGGGTGAAGTGCGACATCAGCTGAAGCCGGACCCAGACTTTGGAATCCGGCCGACCGCAGGGCTGCCTGACGACAGGACAACCCATTTGTTATGACTGCAGATGCTATCCTGTTCGGACATCTACATTTATGGTAGGTACAAAACTGTACTTTATTCTCCCTTTTCTAATTTTGAAGTTCCTCAACAAGACCCGGTTGCACAAGGCCATTTTCTCCATTCTGGCATTGACATAACTGGTTCCATCTTCTATAGTCGTAAGAACTGATGCTACCTCCTTTAGAACTAGCAGCAGAGTTTGTATCTAAAATTCTTACATTAGAAAACATTTTTAGCAGCAGTGGTATTAGCAAAACAGTGTTTTACAACTCAAGTTTACTCTTTGAAACCATGTACATCATTTTTCATAAAAGTTGTGGAAGTTTATGTACTAGTTTGACCTTTATGCAAAAGATAGCATCAGCAATGCAATGATGCAGGAGTTAGCATTGTCACCTCAGAGCAAGAGGTTTTCTGGTTCAATTCTCTGCTTGGGGTGCCTTCTTTGCGGAGTCTGCATGTCCTCCCTGCATTCCTGTGGGTTTCCTCCAGGTCCTCCGGTTTCATGCCACATTTCAAGGACATGTGTCTGGAGTGTTTCTCCTTGGACCTCCCTGAAAATGGGCTTTGTCCCAGTCGGAATTTCCTGGTAAACAAGTGTTAAATAAACAGCTACAGAAATTAATCTTAACCAGTCATTGAATTTCCAAGAGTCCCCCCACCCCCTCCAACATTCGAACAAAGGGAAATATTTATCATACTGTGCTTTTGTACACTGTCAGCTAAGAGTTTATCTAGACAGAACCAAATATTTCAGAAAGGATGTCAAACTTTGCTTGGCACCAGGTAAAGGAGATCAGAGTGACCAAAGTCATCTTCCTTCCATCCATCCATCCATCCACAACTCCTTTTTCCCATTTTTGCACATGGGGTTGGGGTGTCACTTCAGCAGTGACAATCATCTAGAGCCAAAGTTTACACTGTTGGGTGACTAGCCCTGCAGCAGTAGTTCTTCCACACCACACATTCCCATGTACACTCTTACGCCATGGCCAGTTTAGTGTGTCCATTCCACCTACTTCATGTTTTTGTAATGTGGGAGGAAACTGGAGCATCCAGAGGAAACCCAAGTGAACACAGAGGACATTCAGACTCCACACACAAGATACCCAAGCTGAGAATCTAACCCGAGATGTCAAACGTCTTGCTGTGAAGTGACACCATTGTCTGCTGCACCATTGTGCTGCCCCTTATTCATGTGGATTTCAGATAGTAGTACATTTGCTATGCAGAATATGCTAAAATGTTTCCCATCACACACACACACGGTCTAATCTTAAAAGGCCTATAGCTTCTTCCTCTGCCTTTTTAAGAACATTTCTTTTGATGTGTGAGCAACTGCCTCATGAATTTTTCTGCATAACTTCATAAGATAGTATAAGCTTGACCTTCAGGGCAGTCATGCTTGTATTCTTTTGTGATTTTGCCCATGAGGAGAAACTGGAGACCCTGTCAAAGTGAACAGACAGGATCAAGCAAGATACAAAAGGCAAGTGCTTATGTGTTTTGAATGTTTTATGCACTACATGCATCACACTTTGGTTCAACCAGAGTGTTTCTGACTATTGCTGGGTCAAACCCCCCCTTTCTTTTTCCACCGTGGATTATCTTCTATTTGGGCTAGGACTACCAGAGAGCCTAAGAGCATCCTGGGCGATCTTGCTGTCAGGTTCATTTTTTTCCCCTTTTTCAGCCAGCCTGCCTTAGTCCCACCACCACCACACACACATGAGTTGTCTACTGTGGCTGAGGAGTGGATGTCCATTGTTGACATGCACTATATTGCCTCATCTCCACAGCGAGGTCAGCCAGATTTATAACTCTTTACTTTCTTTGAACCACACCCCCTGCAGTGTCTAAAACATCACCAGGGATTATGCACACAGGGAACACGTATACCGCCTTCCCTTCCAGCTTCTCAGACACCCAAGCCACTAATCGAACCTGTGTTGTAGTTGGGGCTTTATCCTTCTACTCCATGGCACTGGTCAGTTATCATAACATCTTTGTCTTCATCGTACATGGGTGGGGTCAGTTCAACATATCCTCCCACCCTAGAGCATATTTTTCCTTGTAGAAAATCTGCAGAAATGCCACTTTTACCTTGCATGTATGTTGTGGTTCTTGGGTGAGGTTTAACAGCAAGGCAGAAATGAACAGGAGAGAAGAGGAGGTGTGGTACATCATAGGAGTGATGAGAGGAGTCCAATTAATGCTGCATGCAGCTAGCAGTCTGCTGTTGAATTGACCAGACATGGATCATAACACTTCAGCATTGCGGTAAGAAAACAGCTCTTGTGGTAATGAAGTCACCTGTCGTCCGAATTTTGTCTTCTTTGGTTTTCTAGTGAATCGTTATTGATTCCTGCAAACCTTTGTACACGATCCTGAATCTTTTTTTTTCACAAAAGAGCCAGGAACTGGTTTAGCCATTCAAGTACCTTTGCAGCCAGATATGAGCTGTTTTGTAGGTTAGCATATCCTAACCATTTTTAGACCCATTTGTGTATTCGACCATCTAGACTTCAACCATTGCCTCTCCCCACTTCTCAGTTAAGGGTGCTAAAAGAAAGGGACTTAGGGATGGATTGTTTTTTAGCCTGTCTTTTCTCCCTTTCTGAAGTTGGTCCTTTTAGTTACCCAAGTCCAAGAAGGATGACCTGACTGTTGCTTTTCTATACTGCACCTGATACTCCCATAAGGATAGCCAGAACAGTATAAATGTTGTTCCCCAAACAGTCAATACTGCAAACTCTCTAATTGACCTAACATCGTGCTGGCTTACCACTGTTTGAACCTGTGTTGCTGTCTGCATTGATGACTGCCCATTGTTTACAGGAGCAACACCCTCTTTCACCACAAGCTAACTGCTGTTAGTAGTTGTAATATGTTTACAGGAGCACACCCTCTTTCACCACAAGCTAACTGCTGTTAGTAGTTGTAATATGTTTACAGGAGCACACCCTCTTTCACCACAAGCTAACTGCTGTTAGTAGTTGTAATATGATGCTGTATGGCAAAGGAACAGAACAACTTTTGGCAGAACATAATTATAGCCAGAGTTCCTGGATTGCTTCATGTGTTGTACTTGTGCCTAAATAGAGACTAGTCAAAAAAAAAATGCATACTTTGCCTTGCACACTGTAAACATAAGTGCCTTGACCATTTGCCATGAAAGATGGTAATTTTTTAATTTCAGGGCTTGCTTTTATTTCCTCCTTCACTTTCTGTTAGAACTGCAGAATTGCTGTGTATATTATTAACCAGAGGAAAGTTGGCCATTAGTGTCAGAAAGTTCTTTATTTTTGGGAGTCCTTAATATTCACCTAGACAGCCATCAAAACTACTGGCCGGGCCTTTGTTTGAAAGCTTCTTTCAAGATGCATTTGATTTTCAATGTTATGCAAATGTTGCCACTATTGCTGTTTTACAATTTAATTCTGATTATGTTTGCTGTTGTATTCGTACAGTGAAATCCTAAACGTGATTCTCATGAGTAACTGACCACATGCCACTTAGGATTCTTTTTAACTACATAATGCAAATGTGCGAACAGAACTTGGGGGAAGTGCCAGAGGGTTTTAACAGGGATTATTTGCATGGTATCCTACAAGTAGTAATTGTAAATGAATTTCTTGGCACCGGACACTATTAAATGAGAACGTTACCAAGACTAAAGTTCATTTTTTTTTACTGGTCAGTAGAGACCACTTTAGATAGCTTCCAATGGTAATCACTTCTTGACTTGCTTTGGCCTTTTAAATTAACATCATCCTGTTAGAAATTCTTTTCCTTTTTTGATGCTTCTCCACTTGTGACAGATGGCCTTGCTTATCATTGTTGTAGTATTCTTTAAACTAGGATGTCCTGCTGGGGGTAGCCCCATGTTTGGCCAGCTTACCAAAGCCTTTCCATCTTCCAGGTACCGCACATCAAGTGTATGTACTACATCCAAGGCGTTTTGGTACATGCGACATACCAACACCTAATCCTCAGAACCTCTTTGCCGCCATTCTGAAGTCTGCCTTGAATTCGGCCTGCAAGACGTTCGTCAAGTTGGTTCAGCTACCGACTCTACTAAACGTAAGTGTCCTAGTGGGGTCTCTTCCTTCCTCTTTTTCTTTTATTTCTACCTTTATACGTGTCATCCAAGAGTGAAAAATGTGTGTGTCGGAGGCAGATTCTACATAAAGATAGACTCTGTCAGTGCCTTTCTGTTTGGGTGCAATGCACGACCATACTGTGTGAGAGATTGGTCAGGCATTTGTCCCTATGACTGTCCACAGTGTCATCCCTTTCCATGTACTTGGAGAACCAGTGTCTAAAACTGTTACCTCAAGTGTCGTGGCCTTCGTACATCTCCACTGGGTTGGATGAAGAAACTAAGGACTGTTCGGTGACTCTCTGCTCCCTTTGTCACATTGCAGTTGGAGTCCGAGCTGCCTACCCATATGTCCACTGTGGCTGTGCTTATGTCTGTTGCAGATGTGGAGGGGGAACTATGGCTGATGTATTGGAGTGGCCTAGAGGAATTCTCCAAATACTTGTTAGGGAAGAGTTGTATGGAACCCGCATTGAGTCTAGGCACGGGTTTAAACTTCCTAGATTTGTTTAAAGTTGATATTCCTTAAAGAAGCAGATGACCAGGCATGTGGCCCCTGTGGCTAAGGATCCACATAAGGAATGGCAGGATTTTACTCCGGGGCTTTTCAATGTTATGTTTCTAAAGCCCCTTCAAGGGTTACCTGTTCCTGTTCCCCTGGTCATCTGCTCCTTCCAAATGTCCTAGGGAATCTGATTCCTCTGATGATGAGTTGGATTTTGACTCTGGAGAGGAGTGATTGATGGTACTGTTCTCAAATCCACTATCCTCTTGCCTTGGCATTTGAAGAAGAGAATTCACCAACTCCTGATTGTTGTGTGGAGGAATTATCATTTGGCAAAACTGTGGTCATATTATGAAACATTTTAAGTGGGATTGTTCCCAGGTTTTTGACGTTCAAAAGAGTATGAAGTCTTGCAAATAGATTATTGTAGGCCTTCGGCAATCCATCCATTGGTGAATGCCCTTTTTCTTCAGCTTCTCAAGCCCCTTATTCCCAACCTCTGGGACCCTAAGTCGTCTGACAGGTTCTGTAAAGTTCTTCTATAAAAGCCTTTCCTCTGATCCTGCTGTTATTTCTGTAGCTACTGATAAACCTTTCAAGATGTTCTTCATCTCACATTGCTGCAGTCCTTACACTTGGGTAGTCCGCTGTCCTCGGTCGGCCCGAATATCAAAGTATAAGGCTGACGTCGGTCAAGGCGCATTTGACTGACATCAGGACGTCAGGGTACAAATGCGCATGACCAACGTCATATCCTCAGTCTTTTTTGCCGCATGGTCCGATGCAGAAGCAGCATTGCAAGTGCCGGTTGGCGTTCTGAGATTTTTCGATTTCGAAGTTTCAGACCGAGTTCAAAGTTGGCTAAGTACCCCGTTGGGGAATATTTTAGTTTTTTCTTGCCTCAGTGATTTACCGGATGTCAGAAAAAGTCAATAATTGCATTTCTTGTGGGAAACAGATACCGCGTAGAAATTATCATACTTTGTGTATTCCTTGCTTAGGGCCTGAGCACGACGTTGTTGGCTGTCGCTCTTGTGCTAGATTCAATAAACGCACTATAAAGAGAAGGTTGGATTGTGCCAGGTTGGTCTTTGGGAAGCGGTGCAATTATAAAATGCCGTCGGATGCTCCGACGCCCGCTTCTTCGAAGAAGCGCAAGGACAAAGCAGTTAAGCCTAGGCTAGAAGAACCGTCTGTACCGGACGCCGGTTCTTTAGAGGTGTCGGTGGAGCCGGTGGCTCCACCGGAGGTTTCTTTGGGTTCCCAGGGAGAGACTTTATTATTGCAAGATGTGGCCTCTCAGAAGGCAGGTCAGGCTGAAGGGGCTTCTCAGGTTACTATACTCCCCTCCCTTCCTAGGGTGGCTAGGCCCTCTCCTTCTGTTTCAAAGGCTTCTCCCAGAGGCAGGCCAGGTTCAGCTTCAGTTGGTGTCACCCCTAGTTCTTCTGGAACTGTGCCCAAGAAGCATATGCTTAAAATGGCAGAAGATTTGATTTCTTTGATTAGGGGTTCTTTGCCCCCTCCTGATAAGAGACCTAGGGTGCAGCCTGAGCCTGGAAGTTTTGAGCAGGCTTCGGATGTTTCAGAGTCTTCGGCTGAAGACTTGCAGGAGTATTCTCCTTATTCTGATTCTGATGTGGATGATTCTACTCCTTCTGCTTCTCCTCCTGAGGATTTTTCTTTTTCAGAAACTCTTCATCCTATGAGGGAGCATTTTAAGTGGGAAGGTCAGGACTTCTCTGATTCCAGGAAAAGGCTTAGAGAATTTTTGTTTCTACCCCAGCATAGGCCTTTGGCTATACCTCCTGTTTTAGATGTGGTGGAAGATGTTGTTGCAGTGGCTTCTCTTAATCCTGATTCTTTGTCACCTGCTCCTGTTAAACCGGATAGATATTACAGGGTGCCTGAAGCTCATAAGTATCTTTTAAGAGTCCTAGGGCAGACCCAGAAACTGTTAGTCAGGGGCCTAAAGGTGTTAAGGCTTCTGTTGTCAAGAATCCGGTTCCATCAGACAAAGAGGCCAAGGCTTTGGATAGATGGGGAAAGAAAGTTTATACTTCTTCCACTCTAGCTATGAGGGCTTTGAATTGCCAGTTTCACATGTTAAAATACCAAAACTATCTCCTTTCACAATTGAAGTCTAGGGTTGATGCTCTGGCGGAAGGTATTGATTGTAAAGAGTTGCAAGATTTAGTACATGTTTCTGAACAGGTGGGTAAGCATTCTTTGCAATGTGGTTTTGATGCTGTACAGGCCTCGTCTAGGGTGGCTGCCACTGGGTCAGTTCTTCGCAGGCACGCCTGGCTGAGGGATCAGAATTTATCTGACCATGTTAAATCACGGATTTTAGATGCTCCTTTACAATCTGATGTGTTGTTTGGTTCTCCTGTTGAGACAGTCTTAAAGAAAATGGAAGACAAGGCTAAGTCTATGCAGACTGTTAAAGATTTTTTGCAGGTTCAGCCTCCAAAGTTTAGTAGAAATTGGCCTACTAAGGGGTGGATGTATCCTTCTTATGATTCCCAGTCTAGGGGTAGATCTAGACGTGGCAGGGGCAGAGCTCAGGGCTCTTTCAGGCCTAGAACAGGGAGTTCTCCTGCACAGTCTTCAGGTGAGGGCAGGGGTCAGTCCTTTCGTAAACAGACCCAATGACCTACCTTTTCAGCTGCCAGAACCTTCTCGTCTGGCAGCACCTTTGGGAGGAAGGTTGGCACTTTTCAAAGAAAATTGGAGTTTAATTACCCAAGACAGATGGGTATTGGATATCATACACCACGGTTACAGGTTTTATTTCCATACCTTGCCTCCTTTCAAAGGCATGCCAGACGTTCCTCCTCAACAAAGAGTAGAGGCTCACAAGCAAGTTTCTCTGTTACTCCAAATAGGGGCCCATACAGTCGGTCCCTATGCCAGAAGTGGGCCTAGGATTTTATTCTCGCCTGTTCCTAGTACCAAAGAAGGGGAACATGTGGAGACCAATTTTGGATTTATCTACCCTCAACACTTATCTGGACATTCCCAAGTTCAAAATGTTGACGTTACAGCAGCTTTTACCTCTGCTGGGCAAAGATCATTGGATGGTAACTTTGGATCTCAAGGAGGCTTACCTTCATGTTCCTATCAGACTAAGTTGCAGGAAGTATCTGCGTTTTCGAGCTGGGACTTCTCACTATCAGTTCTCTGCATTGCCCTTTGGCTTGTCTACTGCGCCCAGAGTGTTCACGAAAGTTCTGGCTCCAGTGATAGCTTTCTTCAGGCTAAAAGGAATACAGATCTATCCTTATTTGGACGACTGCCTGATTCTGGCTCAAGGAAGGGAAGAGCTTCTTCATCATTTGGAATATGTGATAGCAGTGCTAAGATGCCTGGGGTATTCTGTGAACGAAATAAAGTCCAGTCTAGTACCCTCTCAGGACATGTGCTTTCTGGGTGTGAGACTGAATACAGCATCCCAGATGGCCTTTTTAACCCCGGACAAACAAAAGAGTCTATCCCTTTACTTCCATCAACTATCTCATCAGTCCGGGCTGACTGCAAGGACAGTCCTTCAAGCCTTAGGGCTCATGGCATCTTGTATTCTGGTGCTTCCCAAGGCCAAACTGCATATGAGGAAGCTGCAATGGTATCTCAAAAATGTATGGACACAGCACTGCCAGGATCTGGACACTGTCATTCAAATAATACCTTGCATTCAAAAGGAATTTTTGTGGTGGGCTCAGGAATGTCACCTAAACAAGGGACTCTCTGTGACCCGGCCAGAGGCGAGTCAGATTTTAACGACAGATGCCTCAGACAAAGCTTGGGGAGCTCATCTAAATGGAAAGTGGATACAAGACAAGTGGCCTGCCAGACTACAACATCTACATATCAACCTGAAGGAGATGTTAGCAGTCCAGTTTGCATTAATAGCTTTCAAGGAGTTACTTCTTCCAGGGCAGGTGTTGATTCTAACAGACAACACAACTGTCATGTGGTACATCAACAAGCAAGGGGAACGATTCTTATCCTCTATGCAGGCAAGCAATGATTTTGTGGGAGACTGCTCTCAGTTTACAGCTCAATCTTCAGGCAAGGTTTCTGCCAGGAGCACAGAACTCCTTAGCAGATGTGTTGAGCAGACGAATTATGGATCCCCACGAGTGGAAATTGGATCCTCATGTATTTCAGAAATTGACAGTGTCATGGGGAACTCCAGACATAGATCTGTTCACTTCTCCACTAAACCATCAGCTGCCAAAGTTTTGCACAAAAAGGTTTCATCCCACAGCTTGGAGAGTGGATGCCCTTTCTTTCAATTGGAGCAATCTTCATGTGTATGCCTTTCCACCTCTGCCTCTCCTCCCAAAGGTACTTCTAAAGGTCAGACAGGACAAGCCAAGGATGATTTTAATAGCTCCAGATTGGCCTCGACAGCACTGGTACCCATTACTGAGAAGTCTAGTACGGAAGCCTCCATGGCCTTTGCCTTCGATTCCACACCTGTTGTCACAGGAGGACAGCCATTTGCTCAATGTCAAGCTTCACTCTCTGCACCTAACAGCCTGGCATATTCTGTTTTGAACCATAGTGGGCCTCCACTTCCTCAGCAAGTTTTGAATATTATTTTGGAAGCTAGAAGGCCTAGTACAAGGAAAGTGTATGCAGATAAATGGAAGAGATTTTTATTTTGGAGTGCAGCAAAAGATTTTGATGTTTCTGGGCCTAATTTGAGTGTGGCTCTTCAATATCTTACTGAGTTACTGGACAAAGGTTTGTCTTTCTCTTCTATTAAGGTTCATGCTGCAGCAATTTCGGCTCACTATGATTGTGACCCACCGTTGTTTTCTCATCCTTTGTTCAAGCAATTTCTTAGAGGGGCAAAGAATATAAGACCCCCACGAAAAGCTCCTGCTCCTGCTTGGGATCTCAATTTTGTGTTGGAGAAACTCACTCTACAACCTTTTGAGCCTGCAGCTACGTCTGAGTTGAAATATTTATCATGGAAGACTGCTTTTTTGTTGGCCATTACCTCTGCAAGAAGGGTTTCTGAATTGCAGGCCCTTATGGCGGTTGAGCCTTTCTTGATTTTCCATAAGGATAGGGTATCATTACGGACTAATCCTTCCTTTATGCCTAAGGTGGTTTCTAGTGTGGCTTTAAACCAAACTATTCATTTGCCTACTTTTTATGCAAATCCCCAAAATAAAGGGGAAAAGATTTTGCACACTTTAGATGTACACAGGCAGTTGCGTTATTATTTGGACAGAACTAAAGGGTTCAGGCAGTCTCAGCAGTTGTTTGTTTCTTTTGCTTTGAGTTCTCAGGGCAAGCCTGTGTCAAAACAAACTATTTCTAAGTGGATTGGGTTTTGCATTGCTTTCTGTTATTCCCATCATGACAAGGAGATTCCAGCTGGGATTAGGCCTCATTCCACTAGGGCTACTGCCACTTCGACAGCTTTTTTGAGGGGAGTGGCAACCAAGGATATTTTGGAGGCAGCTACTTGGAGTTCAGTGCATACTTTCTCTAGGCATTATCACCTGCCACTTTACTCTAAATCCAGGGCTGGTTTTGCCACTGCTGTTTTGCAGGGCATTTTGGCAGCTCCTGCTTCCTTGTAGTTTAGCCATCCTCCCTTACCTCTGCTTTGGGATTCTACCCAAGTGTAAGGACTGCAGCAATGTGAGATGAAGAACATAGTACAGTTTTGTACCTACCATAAATGTAGATGTTCGAAGATCCACATTGCTGCAGTCCAATTTACCCGCCCTCCTTCCCCTCTGCAGTTAGAGGTGGTTGTGTGGGTTGGGTTGTACATATTGTGTATATTGTATATATTGTACATATATTTAGTGCAAGGGTGGTTGGTTGGTTGTTTGCTGTCTTTTGGTTTTGACCTTTATTTTTAGGGTCTTCTGACATCTGGGGCAAGAAAAGACTGAGGATATGACATCGGTCATGCACATTTGTACCCTGACGTCCTGATGTCAGTCAAATGCACCTTGACCGACGTCAGCCTTATACTTTGATATTCGGGCCGACCGAGGACAGCGGACTACCCAAGTGTAAGGACTGCAGCAATGTGGATCTTCGAACATCTACATTTATGGTAGGTACAAAACTGTACTTTTAAGCTAGTGCCATCTTCCTAAGCTTTTAATCTTCTGATAAGAAAATGTATGGAAAAAGTGTACACTTGTGCCACCTTAGCGCTCAGGACCTTGAACTGTTAGTCCCATTTGACTAGTTATGTTCTGGTTCTTCTTTCTTAGCTTGGGGACTTTGACCAATATGCCTGACTTGGAGGCAAAGATTTCTAGCATTTGCCATTTGAGTTTTGCTACTGAACTGGCTTACCATTCTATTAAATGCAGTTATGACTCCATTGATGCCTTCTTGTAGGGCTGCTGCATCTGGATCTTTCAGGAAGTACTCTTGGTTGCTCCTACAGGCTTTTCCTGTGGACTTCAAGGCTAAATTACTGGATTCTCCTTTGGACAACCAGAATCTCTTTGGCACTGTGGCGGCTGAGCTTTTTAAGACCCTGCAAGGTAAGTTTAAAGTTATGCAGGATCTGAAACAAATCTTTCTCCTGTTTCTAAATTTTGGAGAAATTATCCATCAAAGTCTTCCAGAAGCAAGCGGGCTTCCAAGAGAGTTTTTCCTGGCAAACCTTTTCAGGGTACTAAGGGTCAAAAGCCTGCTTTCCCTGACAAATCTGCTTCCATTTGACATTTTAACCATTTCTGTCCTTCTGCCAGATTCCTCTATCCCTTCTGTTGACTGTAGTTTCTTGTCTGGCATCAGATCACCACAGACGGATTTGTGAGTGTTGTACATTATTCAAAATGGTTATTTTATGGTTTGGAAGTCCTTTTACCCATTCTTAGGACTTATTCAACCTCCTTGCCAGCTTTCACATTTTCCTATGGTTATTCAGGATCTTTTGTTACAGGTAACAAT
Organism: Protopterus annectens; assembly: GCF_019279795.1. Taxonomy (NCBI): domain Eukaryota; kingdom Metazoa; phylum Chordata; order Ceratodontiformes; family Protopteridae; genus Protopterus; species Protopterus annectens. The sequence continues at coordinate 540,786,386 of NC_056740.1, forward strand.
CCGGCGTGTTCCCTCTTCTCAGCAGGGCAGGACATTTTCTACAAGATGTTTTGGTTCATCTGAAGGCAGGGTCTTGGTGGCCCATTCTTGACCTATCCCTTTCTCAGCAATTCTCACTTTCTTCCTTCAGGATGTTTTCTGTGCAGATGCTGATGTCCTTCAAGAATGCAACTGCAGTCATAACATATGGGTTGTCCTACCTCAGGCAGCCCTCGGTCGGCCGAATTCCAAAGTCTGGGTCCGGCGTCGGCTGGTGTCGCCTCCTCTCCGACGTCACAACGGCTGGAGTATAAAGGCATCGGCCGACACCATCTTCAGTCTTTCTTGCCGCGCGGTGCCCGAAGCAGAAGCAGTTCGCAAGTGCTGGTCTGTCATCTCCTGTGTTTTCAGTACCGAAGTCATCTAAAAGCTAAGTACCCCGTTGGGGAACATTTTTTCTTGCCTCAGCCGATGTCAGAACAAATTGAGAAAGTTAATAATTGTTTGTCTTGTGGTAAACAAATACCTCATAAGGACTTCCATTCTTACTGCCTTCCTTGCCTGGGCCCAGACCACGACATCTCGGCCTGTGCTGCCTGTGCTTGCTTTAATAAGCACGCACTCAGGCGCCAGGCAGAATTTGCCGAAGACTTTTTCGGTGAATCTTTCACGTATATCATGCCGTCGGATCAACTGACAACTCAATCTGCCAAAAAACGAAAGGACCGGGACCGACATCCTCGGCCCGCGTCCACCACCGATGCAACTCCTAAACCCTCCGCTAGTGCTTCGGTCCCTTCGGAAGTGGTAATTCAACCGCTCCAGGCCGACGACACAGAGTTAACACGACCTTCGGTCTCGGAGATCTGATTGTTGATTTTCCTCCGCAAACCGAAGTTCTGGATCTACCCGACACCATTTCTGTAGACAAGGTTACTCCTGCACGTGGGGCTGCTAGGCCTCCTGTATCCATGTCCATCAAGGCCTTTGCACGTGCTAAGGCCACCAGCCAGGCCAAGGCCCATCTTAAACCTGCTGCTCAGGCCACTTCTTCTGATAAACAGATCATGTCTCTTGCTGCAGATCTTATTTATCTTATCAGGGGGTCTCAGCCTCATCCAGACAGAGGTTCTCAGCCACCTGCAGAGAAAAGGCCCAGAACTGAGCAGGCTGACAACCTCTCTTCAGATGAAGCCTCTGGGGATTCTGAGCATTCTGATACCCAAGAAGAATCCTTCCAGGCCTACGAGGACTCTGATGCTGAGGAATCAATTCCCTCTGCCTCCCCTCCAGAGGATTTCTCATTTGGTGAAGTCCTGCACTCTGAGGGAACATTTTAAATGGCAGGGTCAGGAATTCTCTGATTCCAGGAAAAGGCTGCGTACCTTCCTCAAGCTTCCCCAGCACAGACCTTTAGCTAGTCCTCCAGTTATGGATGTTTTGGATGTTTTCTCTGACTCCAGTGCTAACCCTGATTCTCTCCCCCCTGCTCCTGTCAAGCCAGACAGATATTATAGGGTCCCTGACACTCACAAGCATCTCTTTAAGGCCCACTCTGTGGATATAGAAACTATTTCACAGGGCCCCAAGGGAGTGGCTACTTCCACTGCCAAAAATCCACTGCCAGCAGACAGGGAAGCTAGGTCCCTGGAGAGATGGGGTAAAAAAGTTTATACCTCTGCCACCCTAGCCATGAGGTCACTTAACTGCCTTTTTCACATGTTTCAGTACAAGGATTTTTTACTGGATGATTTACAAAAAAAAATAGCCTCTCCTGAGCTTATTGATAGAAAGGCATTGCAGGAACATGTACATAACACTCAGCAGGTTAACAACCATTTTCTTCAGTGTGGTTATGATGCATTGGAAGCTTCATGTAGGGCAGCTATGACTGGGGCTGTGATACGCAGACATGCTTGGTTAAAAGATCAGTCTTTACCTGACCATGTTAAAGTAAAGTTACTTGATGCACCTCTGGAAAAACAGAAGCTTTTTTGTGCTAATGCACAAGATGTGTTGAAATCCATTGAGGAAAAAGCTAAGGTCAGTACAGTCAGTCAAGGATTTCCTTCAGGTTCAGCCACCCAGATTCAGCAGAAACTGGCCTTCAAAGAATTAGTCCTTCCCAGGCTCTGACAAGTTTCAAAGGGGAAAAAGCAGGCGTGCCCGAGGTAGAGGGCAATACCGAGGATCCTACAGGGGCCGCCAATGGCAACCTCCAAATCAAAGAAGTGGCGCAGGCAGCCCAGCTGCACCACAAGGACAATCACAATGACTTGACTTTCATACCGCCTACAAAGGCTCAAAGAGAAGCACCTTTGGGCGGAAAATTATCCTTATTCTCAAAAAACTGGCATATCTTAACCAAGGACAACTGGATTCTGGATTTAATAGACAAGGGTTACAGATTCCACTTCCATTCTTTACCAATAAGACAAAGCATGCCAAACCTGCTGCATCATCAAAGGGCAGAGGCACTCACTCAAGTTTCAAAGCTGTTAAGTATAAAAGCAATAGAAAGGGTTCCTCCTCAGGAACAAGGCCAGGGATTTTATGCAAGACTGTTCCTTGTTCCAAGAAAAGAAAACAAATGGAGACCTATACTGGACTTGTCAACTCTAAATACTTTTCTCATTGTGCCAAAGTTCAAAATGCTGACGCTGCAGCAACTCCTTCCCATGCTGGGCAAGGGGTCTTGGCTGGTCACTCTGGACCTCAAGGAGGCATACCTGCATGTCCCAATCAGACAAAGCTGCAGAAGATACCTCAGATTTCTTGCAGGGACAGAGCATTATCAATTCTCAGCATTGCCGTTTGGCTTATCTACTGCGCCCAGAGTGTTCACGAAATGCCTGGCATCAGTAGTGGCACACTGCAGACTCCAGGGGATTCAAATATACCCCTTCCTGGACGACTGCCTCATACAAACAGACAACAAACAAACCTTAAAAGCAAATTTGGACTATGTCATTCAACTACTGCAGGCCTAGGGATACACAGTCAACATTCAGAAGTCAAGACTACTGCCATCCCAACAGATTATTTTCCTAGGAGCCAAACTGGACACAGAAACTCAAATGGCCTACCTCACAGAGGAAAAACAACAGCAGTTACCAGAGTACTTCAAAGGCCTAGCAAAACTCTCCCAGCTGACTGCAAGGAAAATCCTGCAGGCCCTGAGGTTCATGGCATTTTGCATTCTTCTAATACCTTTGGCAAGACTTCATATGAGAAAGCTGCAATGGTACTTAAAAAGCTTATGGTCCCAACACAGCCAAAGCCTAGAGGACGTAATCCCACTTATTCCATGTCTGCAAAAGGAATTTTTGTGGTGGGCTCAAGCAAGTCAGTTAAACAAAGGCATGTCTTTCAACAGTCCTCAAGCAGGTCAAATGATTACAACAGACGCCTCAGATCATGGATGGGGGGCGCACATGGAGGGCAGATGCATTCAAGGTCTATGGACACCAAAGGAAAGACATCTGCACATAAACCAAAAAGAGATGTTGGCAGTGATACATGCAATCGAGACTTTCGAAAAATCACTACAACAAGGACATTTGCTAATAAGGACAGACAACACCACTGTCATGTGGTATATAAACAAGCAGGGAGGCACTCATTCTTATCCCCTCTGCAGACTAACAATGCTTCTCTGGGAAAAATCCCTGAGTCTGAAGATACATTTGCAATCCCAGTTTGTGCCAGGCAAGGACAATGTACTGGCGGACAACCTGAGCAGAAATTTCTTGGATCCACACGAATGGATGCTGCATCCTCACATTTTCTCACAACTAACAAAGACATGAGGAAGACTGGACGTAGATCTCTTTGCTTCCCACTTAAATCATCACCTGGAAAAGTTCTGCACAAGGATCCACCATCCTCTAGCCTGGAAAACGGATGCTCTCTCCTTCAGCTGGAATTCCCTAAAAATTTATGCATTCCCTCCTCTACCTCTGCTGACCAAGGTGATACTGAAGATCAAAGCAGAACAACCAACAGGCATTTTGATAGCTCCAGACTGGCCAAGGCGACACTGGTACCCATTGCTGTTGAGCATAACTTGGACCAGACCGTGGCCTCTGACCCTATGGCCCCTGCTTCTAACACAACACAATTACAGGACTGTCCATCAAAACCTGAAAACATTGCATCTGACAGCCTGGAGGTTACCATGACTCCTCCAGCTATCTCTCTTTCCAAAACAGTTCAAGAGATCTTACTGGAAGCATGCAGACCTTCCACCAGAAAAACATATTCAGCCAAGTGGAAGAGATTCAGCATCTGGAATGCCAACAGGGGTCAGGATACAACATTACTGAGTATACCTCAGATATTAGAATACTTGGCAGAAATGTTTCATACTGGACTTTCATACTCTTCTATAAAGATTCACGCCTCAGCAATCTCAGCAAAATACAATTGTGACCCACCAGTGTTTTCACATCCTTTGCTAAGACAGTTCCTCAGAGGGATAAAGAATATCCCTCCCAGAAAACAGCCAGTACCTGCATGGGACCTCAATTTCGTTTTGGAAAAATTAACTCTTCCTCCTTTTGAGCCAGCAGCAACTTCAGAAATGCAATTTCTATCATGGAAAACGGTCTTTCTATTGGCAGTCACATCTGCAAGAAGAGTCTCTGAGATACAGGCACTCATGGCAGTGCCTCCCTTCCTCATTTTTCATCAGGACAGAGTTTCTCTAAGAACCAATCCTACATTCATGCCAAAAGTTATTTCCAGGGTGTCTCTAAATCAAGCTATTCACCTGCCTACTTTCTTCCCCAATCCTCAAAATAGGGGGGAAAAACTGCTGCATACTTTGGACATACACAGGCAACTACGCTACTACTTGGACAGAACTAAGGCCACCAGAAAGTCTGACGAACTGTTTGTAGCCTATGCTGCTGGAGTACAAGGAAAAGCAATCTCCAAACAAACAATTTCAAAATGGATTGGACACTGCATCAGATTCTGCTATTCTTTCCATGGAAAAGGTGTGCCAGCCAGTATTAGGCCACATTCCACCAGAGCTATAGCCACATCCACAGCTTTCCTAAGAGGAGTGGCAACAAAGGACATTTTAGAGGCTGCTACATGGAGCTCCGTGCATACATTTACCAAGCATTACAACCTGCCCTTATACTCCAGATCCCGAGCAGGCTTTGCTTCAGTCCTGCAGGGCATTTTAGCTACACCATCCCTCTTAGTTCCATCCACCCCCAGCTTGGCTATGGTATTCAACCCATATGTTATGACTGCAGTTGCATTCTTGAAGGACATAGTACAGTTTTGTACCTACCATAAATGTAGATGTCCGATAGATATGCAACTGCAGTCGGATTTTCCCACCCTCCTACCCCTCTGCAACTGTCTTTATGGGTCCCTACCCCTATTCCTTTTAGCTGGGGGTATCTCCTATGGTGTATCTGTTTATTACTGTTGTGCATGTCTGGAATTTTTTATCCATTCACCAAATTTAGCCTTCCTAGGAGGGCACCTGGCATCTGGGGCAAGAAACACTGAAGAAGATGGCGTCGGCCGATGCCTTTATACTCCAGCCGTTGTGACATCAGAGAGGAGGCGACGCCGGACCTAGACTTTGGAATTCGGCCGACCGAGGGCTGCCTGAGGCAGGACAACCCATATGTTATGACTGCAGTTGCATATCTATCGGACATCTACATTTATGGTAGGTACAAAACTGTACTTTTCCCCTGTTGTTTCCACAAGCTTTTGTGATGTCACTGGATTTGAAGGATGTTTACCTGTACATTCCTATTCTCCCTCTGGATGTTTTGGGGGCTCCTGACAGTTAAGGCAAGAAAAACTGAGGAAATGGTGTTGGCTGCCTCCCTTTATACCTGAGGTTCTGACATCAGTTTTACAACCAGCGGCAGCCGACGTCCTATACCAAGGACTCTGGTATTTGGGCCGACTGAGGGCTACCAGGGGCCGGATAACCCATATGTGAGGACTGCAACAGTGAATGCACTCTATAACATCCACATTTATGGTAAGTACACACAACTGTACTTTTTTGTTGCACTGTATTTGGAAGACTGCATTGTTGGTTGCTGTTCCCTCTGCTAAAAAAAGTTGTTGAATTTTTGAAGCACTTAATGGCAGTTCCACCTTTCCTTTTTTTTTTTTTCTTTCCACAAAGACATTGTCTGTCTTCATATCAATCCTTTTATGTCCAGGGTGGTTAATGATTTGTCTTTGAATCAAGCAATTCTTCCTTTCTTTCGTTTTTCCCTATCCACAGAGTGCTAGTAAAACAAATCTTTACACATTGGATTTACATAGCCCGGGTATTACTTAGACAAGATGTCAGGAAATCTGGGCAACCTTTGGCTTTTTATTCATGGAACTTGGATTTGTCTGTTTCTAAGAAACCATCTCATTCTGGATCTGTAAGGCCATTTCCTTTAGCTCTTCTTTTCATCACAAAAGGCTTTCTTCTGTTCATGCTCATTCTACCAGGGTGGTTGTCTGTTCTGATGCTTTTTTCAGGGGTCTCCGTACTAGATCTAGTTTGGAAGCTGCTACTTGGTCTTCTGTACATACCTTTTATCAAACATTAAAAGTTGGATGATGTTCATCGTGTTACACTGCTGCAGTCATCACACTTGGGTTATCCTGCCTTCAGGCGGTCCCGCAGTCTGCCAGAGTTCCAAAGTCTTGGTCCGGCGTCGGTTGCTGTCGCTTCTTCCCTGACGTCAGTGTGCCAGGGGTATACAAGATGCATCCGATGCCATTTTCTTCAGTCTTTCTTGCCGCGCGGTGCCCGAAGCAGAAGCATTTCGCAAGTGCCGGTCGGCTGACTCCTGAGATTTTCGAAGTCGAATTTCAGATCTGAAGTCTTCAATAAAGCTAATTACCCCGTTGGGAAAACTTTTTTTCTTGCTTCAGACCGATGTCAGAAAAGGTTAATAATTGTATTTCTTGTGGGAAGCAAATACCTCATAAGGACTTCCACTCTTACTGTATTCCATGCCTAGGCCCTGATCACGACGTCAGTAGTTGTCGGTTTTGTGCTAGATTTAACAAACGCACTATAAAAAGATGTTTTGATTTTGCTTTACACTACTTTGGCTGAAGGTTCAATTGTACTATGCCATCGGATCAGCCGATGACCTCAATACCGAAAAAAAATGCAAAGACGAGGATAAAGACAGGCATCCGAGGTCCAAAACAGACGAAACCTCTTCTAGGCCAGTTGCCAGTTCTCAGTCTTTCGCAGCCCCTCACACCCGCTACCTCAGAGCCACAGGCCGCTCCTGACTCCCACATGGAGACATCTAGGCCTCTGGAAACTCAAGGTATTGGGCCTACGGAAACTAATCCCCCAGATGGGTCCGGAGCCGCTGAGCAGGCATCGGCTTCGGAGGGTGTTTTCAGACCTTTACAACTTACCATTAAAACAACAGCCAAGACAAAGGTACCATTAAAGACAAAGAAACAAGTACAGCATTCTCCTGGACAGTCCTCCATGCCTAAGAAACAGATGCTTAAAATGGCCGAAGACCTCATTACTCTAATCAGGGGTTCCCATCCCCCTCCTTAGAAAAGGCCTAGGCAGGATACAGACTATGACTCCTCTGATCAGGTTTCCATTTCCTCTGATTCCCCTTCAGACCAGGGATACTCTCTACCCCCCTATGAGGACTCTGATGCTGAAGAATCTATCCCTTCAGCCTCTCCTCCTGAGGATTATTCTTTCGGGGAACCTGTACATACCATGAGGGAGCATTTCCATTGGGAAAGTCAGAATTACTCAGAATCCAAGAAAAGGCTCGGGGATTTCCTCTTATTGCCTCAGCACAGGCCCCTGGCTATTCCGCCTGTGCTAGACGTTGTGGATGATGTGTTCTCTGAATCCAGCTTATCTCCTGACTCTCTGTCCCCTGCTCCAGCCAAGCGATAGGTATTATAGAGTCCCTGACTCTCACAAGTTTCTTTACAAAAACCCTTCTGCTGATCCAGAAACTATTTCCCAAGGTCCAAAAGGGGTTAAAGCTTCCATTGAAAAAAATCCAGTACCCTCTGACAGATTCCAGAGCTTTGGATAGATGGGGGATGAAAGTATACACATCCTCAACTTTAGCAGTAAGAGCTTTAAATTGCCAGTTTCACATGCTTAAGTACCAACAATATTTAATGGCTCAGTTAAAACAGAAAATGCTTGCAAGCTCAGAAGCTCCTGATTGTAAACAAATGCAGGATTTATTGCATGCAGTTGAACAGGTGGGAAAACATACTCAGCAATGTGGTTTTGATTCTTTAGAGGCCTCTTGTAGAGTCGCAGTTACAGGTTCTGTTATTTGAAGACATGCTTGGTTAAAAGAACAGAGTTTACCTGATCATGTTAAGGCAAAATTATTGGATGCTCCTTTACAGCATGATACCGTGTTTGGTGTTAAGGCAGAAGAGGTGTTAAAGAAAATGGAGGATAAAGCTAAATCTATGCAAACAGTCAAAGATTTCTTACAGGTTCAGCCACCTCGGTTTAGCAGAAATTGGCCAACAAAGAATTTGTCCTTTCCAGTGTCAGGCAGGCCACAGAGAGGCAGATACAGACGCCCAAGAGGCAGATCTCAACCCCAAGGCTCAAACCGACAATGACAGTGGGGCACCTCAACCCCAAAAGGAGGTGAGGACAAGTCTCAACCTTACAGGAAACAGTCAGAATGACTTTCCTCTTCGTACGCCAAGCACGTCCCTTTTGGAAGCCCCCTTAGGGGGAAAACTAGCACTTTTTTCTCAAAACTGGCAAACAGTCACCCAAGACAAATCTGTTCTGAATATTGTGTCTCAAGGTTACAGATTCCACTTTCATACTTTATCAAGGCTAAAAGGAATGCCAGACCTGCCACAAAATCAATGCGCAGAGGCACAAAAACAAATTTCAACCCTCATGGACTTGAGAGCTATTTAAAAAGTATCACAACAGGAACAAGGACAAGGATTTTACTCAAGACTCTTCCTGGTCCCCAGAAAGGACAAGGCCTGGAGGCCCATACTAGACCTTTCAATTCTGAATACTTAGCTGGATATTCCAAAATTCAAAATGTTGACATTACAGCAGCTTCTACCCATGCTGGTCAAGAAGGCTTGGCTTGTTACTCTGGACCACAAAGAGGCATACCTGCATGTCCCTATCAGACAAAATTGCAGAAGATACCTCAGATTCAAAGCTGGTACAATGCACTACCAATTCTCTGCACTGCCCTTTGGCTTATCTACTGCGCCCAGGGTCTTCACAAAGTGCCTGGCACCAGTAATTGCATTTTGCAGACAAAAAGGAATTCAAATATATCCATACCTGGACAACTGCCTCATTCAAGCAGAGACAAAGGACATTCTTCTACAGCATCTGGAGTTTGTAAAAAGGTTGCTAATTTCTCTAGAGTACACAGTAAACGAAAAGAAGTCAAAACTAGTGCCCTCACAACAGATTATATTCCTGGGTGCCAGCTTAAGTACAATGGCCCAGATGGCTTACCTCACGCCAGACAAACAAGTTCAACTAACTCAATATTTTCAATTACTGACAAAAAAGTCCCATCTCCTTGCAAGAAAAATTCTGCAGGCCCTGGGATTCATGGCATCCTGCATACTACTAATACCATATGCCAGACTTCATATGAGGAAATTACAATGGTACCTAAAAAGTGTTTGGACTCAACACTCTCACAGTTTAGAAGCAATAATACCAATGATTCCCTGCCTACAACAGGAGTTTCGATGGTGGGCACAGGCATGTCACCTTTTACCCAACCCACAGCCAGGCAATCTCTAACAGATGCTTCGGATTACGCCTGGGGAGCAGACATGGCAGGAAAATGCATTCAGGGCAAGTGGACCACAGACCAGATGCATCTTCACATCGATCAAAAAGAGATGTTGGCTGTTCAAAATGCCCTAACAGCTTTCAAGGACCTTCTACATCCAGGACAACTATTACTAAAGACAGACAACACCACAGTAATGTGGTACATAAACAAGGGGGCACTCATTCTTATCCCCTATGCAGGGAAGCCATGACCTTGTGGAACACAGCTCTAATGTACCAAGTTCACCTGCAAGCACAATTCCTGCCAGGAAAGAAAAATACTCTGGCAGACTATCTAAGCAGAAATATCATGGACCCTCACGAATGGAAATTGAATCCACAAATCTTCAGCATGGTAACGCAAAAATGGGGATGCCCAGACATGGATCTTTTTGCCTCCCCACTGAATTGCCATTCACAAAAATTCTGCACAAGGACTTATCACAAACAAGCATGGAAAGTGGATGCTCTTCTTTCAGCTGGAAAAACCTAAAAGTTTATGCCTTCCCACCACTGCCTCTCCTTTCAAAGGTACTCCTAAAAGCCAGACAAGAAAAACCACAGATGATCCTGATTGCTGCAGACTGGTACCCTATCTTGAGGAACTTAGCTCAGGGCCCACCATGGATTTTGCCTCAAATTCCATACCTTCTGACTCAACAAAACAATCAGATCCTGCATGGTCAGCTCAAAACCCTAAACCTGGCTGCATGGCAGATACCTTAGTCAAACAGGCAACACCTCTCTCTAAAGCTGTTATGGATGTCATTTTGGAGGCCAGGAGGCCTAGCACAAGGAAAGCTTACTCAGAAAATTGGAAGAGATTCTGCGCCTGGAACCAGGCTCAAAGCCTTGACCCTCTTGTTCCAAACATCCCTCCGATTTTACAGTACTTAACTGAGATGCTGGACAGAGGCCTATCCTTCTCATCAAGTAAGATCCACGCCTCTGCCATCTCAGCACATTACAACACTGATCCTCCTTTATTCTCTCATCCCTTGCTAAAGCAGTACCTCAGAGGGGCTAAAAACATAAGACCACCCCAGAGAGCACCAACATCAACTTGGGACCTCAATTTTGTTGTGGAAAAACTGACCCTACCACCTTTTGAGCCAGCCAATACAGCCGATCTAAAATTTTTATCATGGAAAACAGCTCTGCTCCTGGCAGTAACTTCAGCACGAAGAGTCTCAGAGCTACAGGCATTAATGGCAGTGGAACCGTTTATAATTTTTCATCAGAACAGGGTATCTTTAAGGACAAACCCTACCTTTATGCCAAAGGTGGTATCTAGTGTTGCTCTTACCAAACCATCCATTTGCCAACTTTTTACCCAAACCCCCAGAATAAAGGGGAGAAACTTCTGCATTCTTTGGACATACACAGGCAGCTACGTTTCTTCTTGGACAAAACAAAAACTTTCAGGAAAACTGAGCAACTGTTTGTAGCATATGCTGCAGGATCACAGGGCAAGGCTATCTCAAAGTAGACTATATCCAAATGGATAGGACACTTCATTCGGTACTGCTACACACAGCATGGAAAATCAGTCCCAAATAACATTAGGCCACATTCCACCAGGGCAACAGCCACTTCAACAGCCTTTCTCAGAGGAGTATCTACCAATGAAAGTTTGGAGGCTGCAACTTGGAGTTCAGTGCACACCTTTACCAAGCATTACCACCTGCCTCTCTACTCTTAATCCAGAGCAGGATTTGCCACTGCAGTTCTGCAGGGCCTCATAGCCAATCCTAACTCTTTATAGACCAGCCACCTAACCTTAGCTTTGGGATTCTACCCAAGTGTAATGACTGCAGCAGTGTAACACTATGAACATAGTACAGTTTTGTACCTACCATAATTGTAGATGTTCGAGTGTTCACACTGCTGCAGTCCAGGTTACCCTCCCTCCATACCCTCTTAACTAGCATGACTTATCTATACCTTTCTATCCTATACAACCCTGTGAGGTGTATTTGCTGGTAACTGAAGGTATTGTTTTTTATTTCATATGTATATTTTTGATTAGCAATATGTATTGCCTACCTACTTGGGGGCACCTGACATCTGGGGCAAGAAAAACTGAAGAAAATGGCATTGGATGCATCTTATATACCCCTGGCGCACTGACGTCCGGGAAGAAGCGACAGCAACCGACGTCGGACCAAGACTTTGGGACTGGCCGACTGCGGGACCGCCTGACGGCAGGATAACCCAAGTGTGATGACTGCAGCATTGTGAACACACTAACATCTACATTTATGGTAGGTACAAAACTGTACTTTATTTCTAGGGCCAGAGTGGGTTTTGCCTGGGCCATCCTTCTTGGGTTTTTGGAGGCTCCTGTTTGGCTTTCAACTCCCATTCTGTCCAATAGCTTTTGTACTCTTCCATTTGTAAATAGTGCAACAGTGATGAGGAAGGACAATACAGTTGTGTAAGGTCTTACATGACAGTAGTGTCCTATTTCTCACTGTTGCAGTATTCTGTTCCTCCCTCCTTCCCCCTTTTCTGTCTGTTACCTTCCTCCTGGTCAAGGGGTCTTTCTTGCATCTTTGTACTTTCTTTGCTGGATGTGCATTTTGTTGCTTTTCTCATGGGTTGCTCTAGTGGTTCTGGGGTAGTTCAGTTGTGGATTGGGCTCTTGGTTATCACACATATAACTTATGCCTTGGACGTAAGACATACGTCTAATGTGCAGCATGTAGAAGGAGTAAAGGCTTTGGCATGTTGGCTGGATGTTCGGCTGTTTTTGTCGGGGTATGCCAGTTGTCCTACATCTCACAGTTGTTTTCTTTACATCTGCTGTTATGGTAAGATGTTGTACAACTGTTCTTTTTTCCATCTTAAAATGTATGCCACTTATAGAATTGTCTACGTCCATGCTTGTTACTGACTTTTGTGATTCCACTGTGTGGCAGTAAAGATATTCCTGCTTTGAACATTTGCTCATACCTTTATGCAATTATTAAAAAGCCTGGACCATGAGAGTTGTGTACTGTAAATTATGTATTGATTTTCTCTAAAGTAAGCGTACTCCTTCCCCAACTCTGTCATCTATAAAAAGTGTTCTACATAATAATGTTTGTAAGTGGCTTGGTGTCTTCCTGTAGTGTTAGCAGCCCTGCCCCCCCCCCCCCCCGCGCGAAAAACTGTGATGGGGAATACTATTTTCATAGTGTTATGGTGTTCAGTTATGTAAATACATAAATACATATCACTAATATTTTATTTATCCTTTTGTCGACTGGGTTATCCCCACTAGGCTAGTGGCCTCTCTTTGGGGGAAACCTGAGGTAGCACTTTTACTACTAGGCAAAATTTGGCCAGGGCATCTGGGAACTTCCCTAGTCTTTTTGATAGATTTTTTTTCATCTATCTGAGATACCACCAACTCAAGCAGATGTGACCTCCATTTAACATCTCATTCTAAGGACACCACACTCAGGTAGTGCAGCACCCCCTTATGCTGCATTGGAATGTCAGCAATCCATCTACCTAGTTTAGGAATAGAACCCACAGCCTTCTGCACCAAAGGCACATGTGCTACCTGTTGTAGCACTGAAAATGCATTTATTCCTCAAAGGCTACACTTTAAATGCCACTGCCACCCTATAGGTGCTAATTTATATTCACCTTTGTAGTTTTCAGTGGGATATCCTGCCACCAAGTAGCCCAATGGCTAGGTCAACTTCCAGAGCTTGTACCTTCCTCAGCTGACTCTGCCAACACTTTCCTACTTGGAGATGATGTTTTTGTATGCATGTCCCTTTCTTCCTCTTCTACCACCAGTATGGTAGTGGGTATAACAGGAGCATTGGTGAATGCCATGTAAATATTTTTTTTTTACCATACTGTCTAACATAGTCGCATGCCTTTTAAGTGTCAATCCAGCAGTATGGCCCACTTCCAGAAATGGACAAGTACCATGTAAAGAAGTCTTTCTCTTTTTTGGTTTGTATGTGTAAATACACTGCCAGTGACTACTCTATATTTATAAAGATAAAAAAAATTGTGTGGACTGTGTCAGGGAGATACTACAAAGATTTTCACATTTGTCTGTTTTACATGTGCCTGGAGCACGATGTGGACCACTATCTGTACTGTGCCCTGGTTTGCCTTAAGGATACTGAGGAACAGAATGAAGTTTCTTTGGAAGTATGCATCTCACAAGAAGGTGTGTGCCTATTCCAATACTGCTGTGGCATTAGCCAAGGACTCTAGAACTTCCCACAGAGTCATAGACACTTGGAAAAGTGACAGGAAACTGAGAACAGTCTGACGGATGTCAGCATTTTCCCTCACGTCCAGCAATGCTTTCACAGGCCCTGGCTTTGGAGTTTGATTTAGCTGAGGCTTTGAGTTCAATCAGCTCTGCATTAGCCACATATTTGGTTCTTAGCATGTATTCCTGCAGTGAGGCTGATGTGATATCAGACCGCTGTGAGACTTGCCTCTCTATCATCCCCCTACCGTGTCATCTCCTCTGAACTTGCATAAACCCTGAAAAGTGAAATTGGGATCTTGTAGGCGAGTCCCGATGTCAAGGACTGTCCACTTTTTGTCCACCTGTGCTGTGGTGTCTGTGGCGGGCTGTTTTTCCGAATATTCAGGGCAAGAGAAACTCTAAAGATGACACTGGCTGATATCTGTCTTATTCTGGTGACATTTGACTAAGATTCTGAGACCGCTGGAAGAAGGTAAATACCCAAGTTGGGCTATCTGCAGGCTGGATACCTTTTTGATGAGAAATTGGTCAATGTACTCCAACATTTAGAATTATCCTACACTAAGGCACTGTACGAGCACATCCATTCATGCATGAATCGTTTCTTCCCACATAGAATCAAGATGCACTCGTCCAAAAAAAGGAAGCCAGTCTGGTGGTCCTCTGCCATAAACAAACTTTACAACAAAAGGAAGAAACTGTTGCAGAAAAGAGGAAAATCCCAGGATGCAAAAAACTCCCTTACCAGCCTCAGTAAGAAGCTGAGATCCCTCAAATAATACTCCAAAGCTAGTTATGAAAAACAAAAATTGCCAAAGATTCCAAAGACAACCACAAGGCATTCTATAACTATGTCAAGAATCGAAATGGCAATGCTCAGATCTGCCCTGAGCTACAACAGAATGGCATTAAATATACTGATCCCCAAGGGTATTGCCAATATCCTGGCAGATCAATTCAGTGCCACCTTCACCACTCTCTCACCCCCTAAACGGCCCATCTCAATACCGGAAGATTGCCAAATTCCCTTAATGGCCACACAGATAAAAAAGCCAAGAATGCAGCATCCATGGAACTAGATGATATCCCGGGCTGTGTGTTACATGAACTACAAAATTAACAGGCACCTCACCCAAGTGTCATGTTTAATCACAGCCTCACCTCAGGCTTCTTGCCCACTGAGTGGTGCACAGCTACAGATGTACTTCGTGTTTCACTGTTGCAGTCATCACATTTGGGTTATCTGCTTGCAGTAGCCCTCAGTCAGCCTGATTAACAAAGTCTTGGGTCCTATGTCAGTTGCTGTCCCCTCTTCCATGACGTCAGGTTGTCAGGGGTATAAAACATGCAGCCGACATCATTACATCAGTCTTTCTTGCCATGTGGTGCGCAAAGCAGAAGCAGTTCGCAAGTGCCGGTCGGCCGACTCCTGAAATTTCCGTTTTCGAGTTTCAGAACCGAAGTCTTCAACTAAAAGCTAAGTACCCTGTTGGGGAAACTCTTGTGAAAAGTAAATACCTCATAAATATTTTCATTCGTACTGTATTCCTTGCATAGGCCTTGACCACGACGTACCTCACTGATGGCTTTTTACCTTATTTAAACCATGAACTATCCATCTTCAGTATATTTTCATGCTCTGTTTAATTACCCCGATATGTCTTTGATAAGCCATCCGACTATCGACATTCCGAAAAAACGCAAAGATAGACAGAGACAGGCCGCCAAGGCGCCGGTACTCAGGCACTTTCACAGCCCCTGATGCCCACTACTTCAGATTCGCAGGCCTCTACTGAGACCCATTCGGAGTCCGGTATGCCGCGAGATGCTTCAACTGTGGAACCTGCAGATGTTTCTACCTTGGATGGGTCCAGAGCCGCTGTGCAGGCAAAGGCTTCTGAGGGTGTATTCAGGCCTACTGACTTGCATATTAAACCAATGCCATCTTGTTCTTCAAGGCCTAAAACTCGAACCATGCCTAGAAACCTAACTCTCAGACCGCATGGTCAGGCCTCTATGCCTAAAAAAACAAATAAGAATGACTGAAGACCTTATTACTTTATTCACGGGAAGCCAAAATCCCCCCTCTAAGAGTCCTAGGACCTGACCAGGATTCTGAAATTTCTGTTTCCTCTGATGACCAGGATTTACCCTTATCTACCTATGAGGATTCTGATGCTGAGGACTTTATTCCCTCTGCTTCCCTCCCAGAGGATTTCTCTTTTGGTGAAACCTTGCATACTCAGGGATCATTTTCATTGGGAAAGTCAGGATTTCTCTGATTCTAAAAAGAGGCTTAGGGATTTCTTACTCCTGCCCCAGCACAGGCCTTTAGCTATACTTCCTGTACTGGACATTGTTGATGCCTTTTCAGAACCTAACATGGCCCCTGAATCTTAACCTCCTGCTCCCAGAAAACCAGATAGATATTACATGGTTCCTGACTCTCAAGATCTTTTCAAAAATCCTACTGTGGATCCTTAAACCATTTCACAGGGACCCAAGGGTATTAAAGCTACTACTTCCAAAAATCCTTGCCCCTCTGATAGCAACTCCAGGGTGCTGGATAGATGGGGTAAGAAGGTATACACTTCTGTAACTTTGGCCATTAGGGCCTCAAATTGCCAGTTTCATATGTTAAAGTATCAGCAGCATACTATTGAATTGCTTAAACAGAAAATTATGTTGATTCCTGATTGTGCTGAAAATAAGGATTTACAGGATTATTTAATGCATTCTGCTGAACAAGTTGGTAAACATACGTTGCAGTGTGGTTTTGATTCACTAAAGGCATCTTGCAGGGCTGCTGTAACTGGGTCTGTACTTAGAAGGCATGCTTGGCTTAAGGAGCAATCCTTGCCAGATTATGTTAAATTGAAATTATTGGATGCTCCCTTAAATCAGGACCGCCTGTTTAGGAACAAGGCAGAAGTTGTTCTTAAGATGGAGGAAAAAGCTAAATCTATGCAAACTGACAAGTACAACCTCTGAGATTTAGTAGCCATTGGCCTTCTAAGAATTGGTCCTTTCATGCCTCTTCCAGCCCTTCTCAGTCCAGGTCCAGCAGAGCATCCAGGCTTCAGTCCCAGAGGGCGCACAGGACTAAGCAGTGGGAGACCTCCACTTCCAAATCTGGGAGTAATAAAACTCCCCCCAATGGTAAACTGTCTCAATGACTTCTTTTTAAAAATTCCAAGCACTTCTCAACTGACTGCCCCTTTGGGGGGAAAGGTTGCACTTCATGCAAAGAACTGGGGACTCGTTACTCAGGACAAATTGGTTTTAAATAGTGTCCCTAGGAAACGGATTTCACTTCCACACGTTACCAACTCCAAGTGGTTGGCCGGAACTACCACCAAATCAGTGGGCAGAGGCCCAAAAGCAAGTATACTCTCTATTAAGCATAAAGGCTATTCATTTGGTACCAGAAGAGGAAAAGGGACAAGGTTTCTACTCTAGACTTTTCCTGGTACCCAGAAAAGACAGTTCATGGCGTCCTGTCCTGGACCCGTCGACTCTAAACACCTTTTCTAAACACCTTTTTCGTGATTCCAAAGTTCAAGATGCTGACTCTTCAATTGCTTCCTATGCTAGGCAAAGATGCCTGGTTGGCAACAGTAGATTTAAAGAAAGCATACCTGCACATCCCAATCAGGGAATCTTGCAGAAGATACCTACACTTCAAAGCAGGCTACGCTCTCTATCAGTTCTCTGCACTGCCCTTTGGCTTATCTACTGCGCCCAGGGTATTCACAAAGTGCCTAGCTCCAGTCATTGCATTTTTCAGGCAAAGAAATATACCCATACCTGGACGATTGTCTAATTCAGGCAGAAAACCAGGGCATACCTTTGAATCATCTGGCTTTTGTACAAAGGGTGCTAACTTGTCTGGGGTACACCATAAACGAAAAGTATCTCACCTGGTACCCTGTCAACAAATTATATTCCTGGGAGCAAGCTTGAATACAGCTTCCCAGATGGCTTTCCTCATGCCAGAGAAACAAATTCACTTCACAATCTACTTCAAACAATTGGCCACAAAAACCCTGCTATCTGCAAGGCAAATACTACAAGCCTTGAGATTCATGGCCTCCTACATTCTTCTAATTCCATATGCAAGACTGCATATGAGGAAACTACAATGGTATATAAAAAGCCTATGGTGTCAGCACACTCAGGATCTAGAAGCAATGATTTCTATCATACCATGCCTAGGCCTAGAGTTCCTTTGGTGGGCAGAGGCCTGCCACCAAAACAAGGGACTGCCATTCACACTACCCCCTGCTGCCCAAACCCTAACAGACGCATCAGACTATGCATGGAGGGTGCACCTGGCAGGGAAGTGCATTCAGGGCAAATGGAACCCAAGTCAAATGCACCTGCACATCAATCTAAAAGAAATGTTAGCTGTACAGAATGCTCTGATAGCCTTCAGGGACCACATTCTTCCAGGACAACTAATGGTAAAGATAGACAAAACTACTATGTGGTACATAAGCAGGGGGGTACACATCCTTATTCCCTCTGCAGACTAGCCATGGCATTGTGGAACACAGCCTTGAGCTACCAAGTGCATTTACAAGCTCGATTCGTGCCAGGAAAACTAAATACACTGGCAGACAGACTAAGCAGAAATCTCATGGACCCACATGAGTGGAAACTGGAACCAAGGATTTTTAACATGTTGACAAGCAAATGGGGGAGCCCAGATATTGACCTGTTTGCCTCCCCCCAGAACTGTCAATTGGAAAATTGTTGCACAAGGACTCCCCACAGACATGCTTCAAAAGTGGATGTTCTGTCCTTCAGCTGGAAAAACCCATCAGTTTATGCCTTTCCTCCTTTGCCTCTGCTCTCCAAAGCACTACTAAAGATCAAACAAGACAAACCAAGGGCGATTTTGATTGCACCAGACTGGCCATGCCAACACTGGTACCCCCTCCTGCGCATTGTGTCACTGTTGGCCCCATGGCACCTGCCTCAGACTCCTACTCTGCTGTCTCAGCAGGAGAATCAGATTCTGCACCCACAGCTTCAAACACTGAACCTAGCAGCCTGGCTAATTACCTAATCTCTCCTTTACCATCCCTCAGTAAACCAGTAATTGATATAATTTTAGAGGCAAGGAGGCCTAGTACTAGAAAATCTTATGCTGTAAAATGGAAAAGATTCTGTGCCTGGAACCAATCTCAAGGGATGAGCAGAGCAGTGCCCAATTTACCTCAGATTTTACAATACTTAACTGAGATGCTTCTCAAGGGCCTGTCTTTTTCCACAGTAAAAATTCGCGCCTCAGCCGTTTCAGCTCTTTGTAACACAGAACCTCCCATCTTCTCTCATCCACTGCTCAAGCAGTTCCTCAGAGGAACCAAAAAGACCACCCAGGAGAGCTCTAACTCCAGCCTGGGACCTTAACTTTGTATTGGAGAAACTCACCCTTCCTCCTTTTGAGCCAGCTGCTACTGCAGATTTAAAATTCCTTTCTTGGAAAACAACTTTCCTTTTAGCAATCACTTCAGCAAGAAGGGTATCTGAATTACTGGCCCTTGTGGCAGTGGAGCCTTTCATCATCTTTCATGCGGACAGTGTCCCTCAGGACCAATCCCTCTTTCATGCCAAAGGTGGTATCCAGTCTGACCCTTGATCAGTCCATTCATTTGCCAACCTTCTTTCCTAATCCACAGAATAAGGGGAATGGATACTGCACTCCTTAGATGTGCACAGACAACTTAGATTCTACTTGGACAGGACTAAACCTCAAAGGAAATCTGAACAACTGCTGGTGACATTAGCTGCATGGACAGAGGGGAAGCTTATTTCAAAGCAAACCATCTCCAAATGGATAGGCCATTGCATTCATTTCTGCTATAAGCACCATGGAAAACCTATCCCACAGGGGATCAGACCCCACTCAACCAGGGCTGAATCTACATCTACAGCCTTTCTCAGAGGTGTACCTACCAGGGACATCCTAGAAGCTGCTACCTGGAGTTCTGTACATACTTTCACCAAGCATTACCATTTGCCAATTTTCTCTAAATCCAGAGCTGGTTTTGCTACTGCAGTCTTGCAGGGCCTTATAGCTGCTCCTAATGCTATCTAAATTCCTCCTCCCATCCTTAGCGTTGGGAATCTACCCAAATGTGATGACTGCAACAGTGAAACACGAAGAACATAGTACAGTTGTGTACACTTAACATAAATGTAGCTGTTAGAGTGTATTCACTGTTGCAGTCCTGGTTACCCTCCCTCCAGCCCCCTGATGACTTTTGGCTATACCTCTTCTCTCCTTTGCAGTGCTTAAAAGCTTTTTGGTGTATTTGCTTTTTTGTTGGAGGTATAACCTTGTATATTTATGTATTTAATTGCCTCCCATTAGGGGGGGCACCTGACATCTCGGGAAAGAAAAACTGATGTAATGACGTCGGCTGCTTGTTTTATACCCCTGACGTCATGGAAGGGGAGACAGCAACCAACGTAGGACTTAAGAGTTTGTTAATCAGGCCGACTGAGGGCTACTTCAAGCAGATAACCCAAATGTGATGACTGTAAGAGTGAATACACTCGAACATCTACATTTATGGTAAGTGTACACAACTGTAATTTACTCACTCCCCAAGGGGGGATCCACCTTGGATCCAGGGGAACTACCGCCCCATCAGTCTGACGAGCCTGATCTGCAAGGCCATGGAACGTATCATCATGGAACTTGTAAACAAAGACATTGGCAACCTTCAAACACTGGACCCCACCCAGTTTGGGTTCGTGAAGGCCGATCTTGTCTCCTGAACCTGACTGACTTCTTCGAATCAGTCTCCAGAGCCGTGGATGAGGGTAAGGTGGTCCACACAGCCTGTCTGGATCTCGCCAAGGTCATTGACACCATCCCCCACACTGGAATCATAGATAGACTTACTAAGCTGGGCATTAATCCCTACATCACTCAATGGGTTGCCAACTGGCTTACTGACAGTACTCGCACTGTAAAAGTAGCCGACTCCAAATCCGGCTCCAGACAAGTGAAGTACCTCGGGTTCAGTCCTGGGACCGCTGTTGTTTGGCATCTACTTCTCTGAAGTACAGGCCAACACGAAGTGACTCTGGCTAACTAAGTTCACAGATGACTGCAAACTGAAAGCCGTTATTGAATCCCCAAATGATGTGGATACTCTACAAAAGGTCCATACAGAAACAGATGCTTGGTGCCAGAGCCATGGGCTGAAGCTCAATGCCAAGAAATGTATAGTTATCCCCTTTGGGAAAAAACATGTATCCATGAATTACCACATAGGTGGCAGTACACTAAACACCAAAAGTGTGTTAAGAGACTTGGGGACACAGGTGGACAGTGGTCTCACCTTCGATAACCACATCACCAGAACAGTCAGGAAATGTTCATCGTGTTTCACTGTTGCAGTCATGACTGTAGGGTTCTCCCCTGCCGGCAGGCAGTCCTCGGTCGGCCAGAATCCCAAAGTCTGGATCCGGCGTCGGCTGTTAAGCCACGCTCCCTGACGTCAGAGTGCCAGGAGTACAAAGCTGACAGCCAACGCCATGTTCTCCAGTCTTTCTTGCCGTGTGGTGATAGCAGTTCGCAAGTGCCGGTCGGCTGACTCCTGACAATTTTTTCTGAAGAAACTTCAATCCGAAGACTTTCTTCTCCTACTCAAAGCTAAGTACCCCGTTGGGGAAACTTTTTTCTTGCTCCAGTCTGATGTCAGAAAAAGTTAATAATTGTATTTCATGTGGGAAGCAAATACCTCATAAGGATTTTCATTCTTACTGTATTCCTTGCTTAGGCCCTGACCACGACGTAGCTAGTTGTTGGTGTTGTGCTAGATTCAATCAACGTACAATTAAACGAAGGTACGATTTTGCATTTCATTACTTCGGTAGGCGTTTTAATTACAACATGTCATCGGATATGGTTAAGGCTACTGGAGTTCACAAACGACGCAAGGACAAAGACAGGCCTCCGAGGTCCAAATCAGATTATATCGTTCAAGCAGAGCCAGCTTCAGGTTCGGCCGTCGTCAGTGAGGCGCTTTTGCAGCCCCTGTCGTCGGCCATTTCGGAACCGATGGCCAAAACGAACTCCCATGAGGAGCCAACTAGGCCTTTGAATATTTCTGTTGCAGGACCTTCGGACAATGCTCCTTCGGATGGGTCCGGAGCTGCTGTGCAGGTACCGGCTTCCGAAGGAGTTTTCAGGCCTACTCAGCTTCTAATAAAGGCAAAGCCAAAGACAAAGGCAAAGACTCCTTCCAAATCAAAGACTGCAACACAGGCCTCTTCTGATCCGGCTCCCAAGTCACAGAAACAGTTACTTAAGATGGCGGAGGACTTACTTACTATGATTAGGGGTTCACATCCCCCTCCAGATAAAAGGCCAAGGCAGGAAGTTTATTATGACTCCTCTGATCAGGCTTCTGTTTCTTCAGTTTCTTCTTCTGACCAAGAATATTCTTTCCCTCCTTATGAGGATTCTGATGCTGAGGAATCCATTCCTTCAGCTTCTCCCCCTGAGGACTTCTCTTTTGGGGGAAACTTTGCATGAAATGAGGGAACATTTCCACTGGGAAGGACAGGAGTATTCGGAATCTAAGAAAAGACTAAGGGATTTTCTTCTTCTTCCCCAACATAGACCCCTGGCTATTCCTCCTATTTTGGATATTGTGGATGATGCTTTTTCGGAGGCTAACTTAACCCCTGACTCTCTTCCTCCAGCTCCTGTTAAGCCTGACAGATATTACAGGGTTCCTGATTCCCACCAGTTTTTATACAAGAACCCTTCTGCTGACCCTGAAACCATTTCTCAGGGTCCTAAGGAAGTTAAGGCCGCTTCTGCTAAAAACCCCATTCCCACTGAGAAGGATTCCAGATCTTTAGAAAGATGGGGCAGAAAAGTGTACACTTCTGCTACTTTATCTATTAGGGCTTTAAACTGTCAGTTTCATATGCTGAAATACCAGCAATTTCTCCTGTCTGTTTTAAAACAAAAGCTAACTTCCATTTCCGCCTGTGCAGATGATAAGGAATTACATGACTTAATGCATGCCACTGAACAAGTTGGGAAGCATGGTTTACACTGTGGATTTGATGCCTTGGAGGCTTCTTTTAGGGCTGCTGCCTCTGGCACAGTAATTAGAAGGCATGCATGGTTAAAGTTACAAAATTTGCCAGATCAAGTAAAAGCTAAATTATTGGATGCTCCTGTTCAGCATAATGTTTTGTTTGGATCTAAAGCTGAAGAGGTGATTAAAAAGATGGAGGACAAAGCAAAATCCATGCAAACAGTTAAAGATTTCTTACAAGTACAGCCACCCAGATTTAGTAGGAATTGGCCTACTAAAAATTGGTCCTTTCCCAATTCAGATAGGCCTCAGAGGGGTAGATACAGACGCTCCCAAGGAAGGCCTCAAACACAAGCCTCTTACAGACCAAGACAGTGGACTGCTTCCACCCCTAGGGGAGGAGAGGACAGGTCGCAAGCTCATAGGAAACAGACTCAATGACTCCCTCTGTTGGGCTGCAGGAACTTCTTGCCTGGAAGCCCCTCTCGGAGGAAAACTTTCTCTTTTTCACCAAAATTGGACTCGTATAACCCAAGACAAGTAGGTTCTGGATGTGGTTTCAAGAGGTTACAAATTCCATTTTCATACCCTACCAAGACCAAGCGGATGGCCAGATCTTCCAAAACATCAATGGACAGAGGCCTTAAACCAGGTGGAAGCTCTCTTGGCTATGAAAGCCATAGAACTAGTTCCACTTTCAGAGATGGGACAAGGTTTTTACTCGAGGCTCTTTCTAGTCCCCAGGAAGCAAAATTCATGGAGACCCATTCTGGATCTGTTAGTCTTGAACACTTTTCTAGAGATACCAAAATTCAAGATGCTTACTCTACAGCAGCTACTTCCAATGCTGACCAAAATGCATGGATGGTAACTTTAGATTTAAAGGAGGCATATTTACACATTCCCATCAGGCAGGACCGCAGAAAATACCTCAGGTTCAAGGCCGGATCAAGGCACTTTCAATTCTCTGCGCTGCCCTTTGGATTGTCTACTGCGCCCAGGGTCTTCACCAAATGCCTGGCTCCAGTAGTAGCTTATTGCAGACTCAAGGGAATTCAAATTTACCCTTATCTGGACGACTGTCTTATTCAGGCAGACAGCAAGGATGTCTTACTCCAGCATCTACAGTTTGTTCAGAATCTTCTCAAGTTCCTGGGATTCACTGTAAACATAAAAAAGTCAAATTTGACACCCTCACAGCGGATAATTTTTCTGGGCGCTTCTCTAAACACAACAACCCAGATGGCATTTCTGACATACGAAAAACAGTTACAGCTGGCTTCAACTTTCAAAACCTTGGCAGCTTTAACTCGGCTATCTGCAAGGAGATTCCTGCAGGCTTTGGGTTACATGGCCTCCTGCATCCTTCTCGTACCATATGCAAGACTACATATGAGGAAAATACAGTGGTACCTAAAAAGTGTATGGTCTCAGCATTGCCACAGTTTAGACATACTGATCTCCGTCCTGCCTTGTCTTCAAAAGGAATTCCTTTGGTGGTCCAAGGCTTATACTCTAAACAAAGGAAAACCCTTCTGTCTGCCTCCTGCCCCTCAGATACTAACCACAGATGCCTCAGATTATGCATGGGGAGCCCATTTTCAGGGCAACTGTCTGCAGGGCCTTTGGACAAAAGATCAAAAGCATCTGCGTATCAATTTAAAGGAAATGTTAGCCGTTAGGAAAGCTCTGTTGGCCTTCAGGAATCTTCTACAACCAGGACAACTACTGATACGGACAGACAACACCACAGTTATGTGGTACATAAACAAGCAAGGGGGATCTCATTCCTACCCCCTTTGCAGACTAGCCATGGATCTGTGGAACACAGCTCTAGCTTGCCATCTGGACCTTCAAGCTTAGTTTCTACCAGGAAAGCAAAACTTCCTGGCAGACAGTCTGAGCAGAAACCTTTCGGACCCACACGAGTGGATGCTGGACACCGAAATATTCAAGATGATAACAGCAGTCTGGGGATGTCCTCAAATAGACCTCTTTGCATCCCACCTCAATCATCAACTACAGATTTTTTGCACCAGGACTTTCTACGAACAGGCTTGGAAAGTGGATGCACTATCATTCAGTTGGAGAAACCTCTCGGGATATGCCTTTCCGCCTCTTCCTCTTCTTCCACGGGTATTGTTAAAGATCAAACAGGACAAGCCCAAGATGATAATCTTGCTGGCCCCAAATTGGCCTCGACAGTTTTGGTACCCAACTCTGAAAAACCTTTGTCTGGAGCCCCCTTGGGTTTTACCACAGACTCCGAACCTTCTGTCCCAACACCAGGGTCAGGTTCTACACTCCCATGTCAGAACTCTCAGCCTGGCGGCCTGGTTAATCCAGCGTCTTTGATTCATTCCCTCCTACCCAAGCAGGTTATGGATGTCATTTTAGAAGTCAGACGTCCTAGCACTAGAACATTTTACGCAGGAAAATGGGAAAGATTTTGTTCCTGGATGCAGGCTCAGGATTCTGATCCTCTTCTTCCTAACATTCCTTTGATTTTACTTTACCTGACAGACCTCTTACATAAGGGTCTCTCTTTCTCTTCCATTAAGATACATGCCTCTGCTATTTCTGCTCATTATAATACAGACCCTCCAATCTTTTCCCACCAGCTCATGAGACAGTTTCTCAGAGGAGCTAAGAACTTAAGGCCCCCTAGATCTCCTCCCATTCCTGCTTGGGATCTCAACTATGTTTTGGAAAAGCTCACCTTGCCTCCTTTTGAGCCTGCTGCCACTTCTGGCATCAAGTTTTTATCTTGGAAAACAGCCATCCTGTTAGCTCTGACCTCTGCCAGGAGAGTTTCAGAGTTGCAAGCTCTTATGGCTGTGGAACCTTATATTATTTTTCATCAAGACAGGGTGTCTTTAAGGACTAATCCTACTTTCATGCCTAAGGTGGTTTCCAAAGTGGCTTTAAGTCAAACTATTCACTTGCCAACTTTTTTCCCCACTCCTCAGAATAAAGGGGAAAGGATCTTACATTCCTTGGATGTACACAGACAACTACGTTTTTACCTGGACAGAACCAAGGACATCAGGAAATCAGAGCAATTGTTTGTTTCTTATGCTTCAAGTTCCCATGGTAAAGCCATTTCAAAATGGACCATTTCTAAATGGATTGCTCATGGAATCATTTTTTACTATTCACACCATGGAAAGCAAATCCCAGGGAGTATAAGGACTCATTCCACCAGAGCTGCTGTCACTTCCGCTGCCTTCCTCAGGGGAGTTCCTACCAAAGACATTTTGGAAGCTGCAACTTGGAGTTCAGCGCATACCTTTTCAAAGCACTACAATCTACCTCTCTACTCTAAGTCTAGGGCAGGCTTTGCTTCTGCAGTCTTGCAGGGCCTTTTTAGCCGCCCCTTCTTCTTTATGACCACCTCCCTTTCATTCTGCTTTGGGATTCTACCCTACAGTCATGACTGCAACAGTGAAACACGATGAACATAGTACAGTTGTGTACACTTACCATAAATGTAGATGTTCGAGTGTCTTCACTGTTGCAGTCTGGGTTTCTCTCCCTCCTGTCCCCTCTTATTTTTACTTTTGTGTGGTTCCTTTTTTCACCATTCTTCTGAGGTGTATTTGCAAAGGGTATGGGACCTTATTCATTTTGGGACTCCTGACATCTGGGGCAAGAAAAACTGGAGAACATGGCGTCGGCTGTCGGCTTTGTACTCCTGGTGCTCTGACGTCAGGGAGCGTGGCTGAACAGCCGACGCCGGACCCAGACTTTGGGATTCTGCCGGCAGGGGAGAACCCTACAGTCATGACTACAACAGTGAAGACACTCTAACATCTACATTTATGGTAAGTGTACACAACTGTACTTTCCTTCTGTGTGGCACACCTCATCATTAAGGGCTTTTCATCCCGAAAAAAGGTCATTGTCCCACTGTCCTCATCCCTCATTAGACCCATTATAGAAAATGCCCCGTTTGGTATGTACCTCTCAAGACATCTGCAACAACTGGAAAAGCCACAGAAATGCCACCTTAAAGGAATCACAGGCCTAAAACAGATACCCTATGCTGACCGCCTTAAAAAACTCCAGCTGTACTCTGTCGCATATAATCTACTCGGAGACCATCTCTGCTTAACATACAAGGCCATGTCAAACCCAGAGTTTTTGGACATGCTACATTTAATGAAATCCCAATCCCTCAGAGCCACACGCTCCAGGGATCTAAACCTTGTCATCACAATAAACAAAACATTCTGGAGGGATAGGTTCCTGACCCAGAGACTCCCCAGACTCTGGAATAGACTTGCCCCATACATGTCAAGCAGAACACCTTTTTGGCCCTCTTCAAAAGGAACCTTGATGATTGGATGGGAGAAAGAAAGTTCACCCCAGGGGTCATGTCAATCACCCTGCTAGACAGGGGTCCAGGGAAGTAAATAGTGTGGGAAGAAATAGCCAGGGAATTCTTATGGCTAGGCTTGTATAGGCCCTAGGGCCGATAGCCTAGTACCAACCTATGAACCTATGGTAATTCCTAACAAAACTGTTAGTTTTTGATGCCAGTGTTAAGTGGTACATTTGCGCAGTTTACATATTGCCAGTACATTTGTACCGTTAGCATACCATGGTGCATTGTTCTTAATCTGCAGTCTTTATTTCTGTAGTAGAAAGTACTGATCCAGTGTGTGTACTGTTATAGCTTCAAGTTGTACTTTACTTTGTACTGTATTAGTTTAGTACATAAGATGCATTGGGTTTTCATTTTATCCAATCATTTTCCTTCTGATTGTGTAAGAGACCTGCTGCTCTGCTCTCTTCATTTGTACTTCTGAATCTTCACTTGGATGTCTTCAGTTGTAATTGTCTCATGCTGTGTTGTATATTTGGAAGTGGTTGTGATCTTGGTCAATGGATATACCTGGTTTAGGGATAAAATGTTTTTTTTTTTTTGTTTGTTTTCTTTGCCTGTACTACACTCCAACATGGACAGATCAGTCCTATTGTCCACGACTTTAACTCCGTAAGAGTGATGGCTGGACATGGGGATAACTGGTCATCGTACTGCTGGGTTGTACTTTTCTGATATGCCTTACCTGGTGACTCTTCTCTCACTTTGTGCTTTGCGTGCAGAATTGTTAATGCAGAAAGCTGTGTTGCCTTCTTACTTAAAACCAACACTGTGTCTTGTTGGTCGGGTTTCAGACACTGTACATGTGCCTCCAATCTCAAGCAACTCTCCTACACTTGAATTAGTCATACCTTGGTGTTAGTGATCTGTGGGTAGTCGTATGTAGATGACCCGTAAAGATACTGTACTTTGAACTTATAATTGGGAGAAGTGTGCTTCACCTTTACTGTGTGTTTTTTCTTTTTTCTCTTGTGCAACCATGGAGTTGCTATGTGAAAGTAAAGAGGGTGTGGGGTGAAGTCTCCCCCACACTTGGGGATAACGTTTATAGTTGTCTTACCAGCAGTTTTGCTGGGTGCGTATTTTAATTGCTTTGATCCAGTGTCTTTGTAGGTAGTGTGCATTTGACTTGTAGTTTATGAAGGTACAGCATTTGATTCTTAGCTTTGAAGAAACTGGCAGGGCTTAATATGTCCTGGAAGAGCAGTTAGCCTAGTACTTGCCTATGATCCCTTAATGACAGTCTTTAGATCTTTAACAGCTTTTGAGTTGGAGTTGGTATAATGATTAAAGTGTTTACCTCACAGTCACAAGGCACAGAGTTTGATTCTTGCCTTGAAAAGGAAATTGGTTAGGCTTAAAATGGCCTGCAGGGGGCAACTAGCCTAGTACTTGCCTATGAAGCTAAGGGGTGAATTTCTGATTCCCCATTCATTGGTCCACGTTATGCTTGAGTTGGGTTAGGGAAGAAAATGGCCTGCCAGGGGCAGCTAGCCTAGTACTTACCTGTGAACCAAAGGGGTGACTTTCTTATTCCCCATCTATTGGTCCAGGTTATGCTTGAGTTGGGTTAGGGAAGAACTCTGGTTGGGTTGGGGTTGGCATATTGGTTTAGGTGTTTACCTTACAGACAACAGGGTACAAGGTTGAGACTTGGCATCATGGTTTAGGTGGTCGCTTCACAGGCACAAGGTGCTGGGTTTGAATCTCATGTTTGTAAAGGAAGGCTGCTTAGCTTAAAATGATCCACAAAGGCAGCTAGCCTAAAACTTGCCTATGAACCTATCTGCCTTAGTCGTAGCAATTTGTAGCTGCCATCCCTACTGGAATGGCTGTAGAAAAGTGCAAGTATATAAACAAATACACCTTTGTCATTAAGGAGTTCTGATTCCTGGGAGATGATCCTCTGAGTGCATTAGTTGCATTACCGTTTTACTTGCTGTTTTTGACAGGGACACGTTTCCTCAGCAGTGATGCCTATATATCATATTGCTCTTTCTTCATACTAGTGTCTGTCAGTATTCCATTTAGCATAGTATTACTAGCTTGACACGGGATCCTCCCTGTGCCCCCACCGTCACACACTTATTCTGCACGAACGTGTTCCCCCTGGGTTGCCTGAATAGTGTCACTGCAAATAAGTACAGTTTTCTGAGGTGCACACAGGAAACTTCACTTGCTAGCTGTGGGTGGGAAGGGCTTTCTAGTCCAGGTGCTGTGTCGCAGTAGCTGTGTTTAGTACCAAGTCTTCAACACATTGTTGACTATTTAGACTGACACCTTGCAGGAGATGAGAATTTTGTTACTTGAGCAACTGCCGTTTGGTAGCACTAGTCAGGAATGCCTGAAGGTGACCTGTTAACTGTTACATTGAGAAATTATCCCTAAATTTGATCCCATATTCGGGGATCTTGGAATGTATCGGGTTGGGAGGGTGGCCTTATGGTTAAGGTGTTTGCCTTACAAACACAAGGTGCAGGGTTCAAGTCTCACAAGGGATAATTGGCTAGGCTTAAAATGGCTCGCAAGGGCAGTTAGCTTAGTACTAACCTATGAACCTATATTGACAACAAAACTATCCTTTGATCATCGCGCATCCAGTGTGTGGGGGGCGGGGGTCCTCAAGAGATCTTAATCTGTTTTATAGCATTAGTACAGCATGTTGGAGGGATTAAGGTATTTATCACAGAGAATGCCTGTTCTATGGAACAGTTTTCCACCATCCATAAAGCAAAGTTCTTCTCTTACTCTATTCAGGGTTAGTTTGGACAAATGAGGGGAACCACAAACTCACCCCCTGGTTTATCACTCATGTCTTTCACAAATAGGATGTTTTGGGATATTTACTTGTTGCCCCTTGTTCTACCTGTCTCTTGAGTTTTCATATGCAAAATATAAGGGCTAAAAACTGGCATAGGGGAATGTAAGAATAGGCTTCTTAAGATCCTTGCACATCATTAGCCTAGTAAGTACCTGTGAATCTGTTAGATGTCCGGATAAATTAGCGAGCATCCATAACCCAGGAGATGTAATGTACCTAAACTGAGATGTGTATATACTTTCTCTAGATCATCTGTGTTCTTAATTACTGTGGTGTGGAATTGGACACTATTTTGGGTAATTTCCCTGCACTAGATTGTGGCCTCTTGTCTCCTGGCTGAGAATGCAGTACATGTTTTTTTAAACACCTTTATTAAAGTATCACTCAAGACATAAGCACACATACATTAATAGAAATGAAAGAAACCACATTAGCATCTTTTCAATTTCCACACATTGTACATTAATTTTTCTTTCTTTTTTTAAGGTTTTCTTTGTTTATAACAGCTGTCTTTGTCCCTTACATAAATTGCCGAGTTCCTGCCTACCCTTAAATCTCAGTCTTCCTGAAAATTATTTTGCATGTGTGTATTGTTCCCACAAATTCCATTTTTTTTCTGTGTAAGGTGCTCCTTCCCCTTTCTAAAGATCACTCTTCCAGTTCTTTTATGTTTTACAATATTCAGTATTTCATATATAGTTGGTTTAGGTTTTGATTTCCATTTTCCAGTAATTGCATTTTTGGCAGTCAACAGAATTGAACTTAAGGCTTTACTATTTATAAGCAAGTCATATCCTGTGTCCCAGCTCAAAAGAATCATTTCCATAGTTTACAGCCATCTACTCCCAAATGTTTGAGTACTAGTTAGGGAATTTTTAAAATCTGCCATCTAATTACACTTCCCCAAAACATGTTCCCAGTTTCCTCTTTCTTCCTCATCACACCTCAGACATTTGCGATCTACCTGAGAAAAATTTCTTTCAGGTCTACTTGGGGTCTAACATTATTTTTGCAAACAATTCCAAGCAAAAATCCTAAATCTTCTGGACTTTGTTACAAACTTGAGAGTCATACCTTATGTCTTCCCATTGTTCTTTGTAAATTGCATTTACAGTCTCTTCCCGATTTCTTTTCTAACCACCTCTAATTGATTCTTGTAGTTATCATGCAGTATTTTTATGCCATATGAATTGTTGCTTTAACAGGAACTTCTCTTGTAGGTTTTATTTAAATATAAACTTTACTAGAGGAGGTCACTTAGGGCTCCTCTATCCCTTTCTCATTGCATGTACTCTGAAATCAGGGAAGGCAATCTCTAACCTGTAGTCCAAGCTTCTTCTTGGCCTCATCCTACTCTATTACCTTTCCTTCTCTAGTTGTTTGGTGTTTTTTGTTATAAATTCCAGACCCCTCTTGCCTATTTTATGTACCCCTATTTGCAATCATTCTTATTGGAAAAAAATCTCCCTTCTCCATTCCCATGTTGGCTTAGTTCTTAGAATATTTTGTGCAACTTTAGGAATATAATCTGAATGGTGGTCATTACTGTTCTTAAGGGTCTGCTTCCAAAATCCCAATATTTCCTTATTTCTTGAACTACTCTCCCCCACTGTAGTGTTTCTTCATCATTCCTATTCCTATTATAACCTTATGCTTGTGTTGCGTGTTAAATATCCTTTCAAATTGGTAATTCCAAACCACCTTGTTCTATTGAGAGGATGGACTTATCCCTCTTTACTCTTGCTCTCTTACTCTGCCAGATAAATTCTTTCAAATCTTTTTAATTGTCCACAACTTCTCTGGTTGATAAAAGTATGCCTGACCTGTGTATAAAATTAAGGGGCTAAAAACATTTGCAAAGTTTGTATTTTGGTGTCCACATCCATAACGAAGAGCTTCCAGTTTCTCCGTTTTGTGTTCTCTTTTGTTTAATCTCTTCCCACATATCCTTAGCTGCCATAACAGAAGTATTTTTAATCCATACTCCTAATCTCATCATGTCCCCGTAAATATTGGTACTACTGAACCGGTTCAGGTGTGGGCACCCATTTTGTTAAACTGTCTCCTGCAGCAAAAATGCCTATGATCATTCAGGCAAAAAAAAAAAAATACATTTTTTGAAGACAGCTGTAATCTCACACCACCTTTCAACATTCCCTGATTGCTGGGATAAATTTTATTCTCTCCTGCCTTTTCTACATTGAGTAATCATTTTTCCACAAACACTCTGCAGTCTTTTTTTTTTTTATAATTCTGCCACATTTCTGTCTGGATCAATTCTTTCTGCTGGTAGGATTGCATTTTTACTAATATAGGTCTCTGTTGCTTTCTCTTGACCTGGTATGGACCATACGCTTGATGTGGCCTTTAAATTAACAGATCCTGCTGTGGAATACTAATCCATTTGCTTATTTGTGCTTTCATAAAATAATTGTGTTCTGTTCCTTCTAGCTTTTCTGGTATAGCAGAAAGTTTCAGGATTTGTTTGTGTGGTCTGTCTTTCAACTCTAGTTTTTGAAACAGCTGTTCTTGAAAAGTCCATCACTCAGCCAGGATTTTCTACATTTCAGCCTCTGAGTTTTGTATTTTTATCAGTTAATTTGAATAGCTATTTTCCAGCCTTTTGTCATTTAAGTTGAAATATTCTCTGTTTCATTTATTTCAATCTCCTGAGTACATTTGATTTATTTTTTTCCTCTAAATTACAGGAATCTGTCTCTTGTACCGAAGCTAAGGCTTGCACTACTGTTTGCTGAACAGCTGCAGGATTATTCCCTGCCAGTGTTTTCTCTTTGCTTTTCTGGTTGATTTTCTTTCAGGTTTTCTAAATTTCTTTGCTGACATTCAGGCATTGTTCTTACTAGCCATTAACTGAATTTTACCCAAGCTGACTTTTTCTTTTCCATCAGTTTGTTTCACACTGGGATAGCTGAAATTAAGCTTTTGACAGTTGTGCCCCCATCTTGGAAGTCTCTAGTGCAATGCTTAGTTCTGACCCAGACTTTTAGCATTTGCACACCTGTGGATGCAAGTGTCATAGTGGACTTTGAGGAGTTAGTAGTTTCAAGGCCACTTCATGCTGATAAACATGTTGATGCTTTCAGATCCCTGTCACTGGGCTGTAAACTTTTTGATAGTTCCCATGAGGCTGTTGAACTTTCGCTTCCTGCAGCCAAACTGGTTGCAAATTTTGATTGATGGACGCTTCGCTAACTAACTGTGAAGCTCACCTAGGCTCCCAACATTGTTGGTCGTTGTAGTTCCCCAAGGGAGAGGGGACCTCCACATCAGCTAGCTTTAGCTCATCGTTATAATCTTTGGTCCCGTGTGCCTTGGAGAGATTAACACTGGGCAATAGCCAAGGCTTTGTTTCAGTAGTTCACATCCCAGAGACGTGAACAAGGTCACAAATATTGACTT
Organism: Protopterus annectens; assembly: GCF_019279795.1. Lineage (NCBI taxonomy): Eukaryota > Metazoa > Chordata > Ceratodontiformes > Protopteridae > Protopterus > Protopterus annectens. The sequence goes on from NC_056740.1 coordinate 540,820,136, forward strand.
GTCTTTAAACAAGCATTGGGATTCTGACTAAAGAAGTCAGGATCATCTGGAAGTGGGGCACTTCTTCAAATCAAGCTATTTTACCACTGATGAGATTGTATGGTTCTTCCCATCTTTTGCTCAAGGTGACAGGAGGAGATAGTAGCAGACGCATTCTGTCCCATAGTCGTTCCTGTACACATTCCTAGTAATCCCACACTGTGCCACAGTTCAGAGAAGAAACGAGCAAAACACATTCTTAGAATTAGTTAAGGGTGTGTTTTCAGGTCCTAAGCCCTTTGCAGTACAAAAGGTGCTCTTAGCCATGCCTAGATATGTACTCCATGGTGGTAATGGTATGGGGGTGAAAGGCTCCACCTCAGGTTTTGGTTCCCAATGTAGTCTTGTTTGTTCAGTGGATCTCCTGGTGGTCTCAAAGGTGGGTGAAGATATTGTGAAGCTCTCCACTTAGTGGCTTTATACAGTTTAGTGAAAAAGGTTCTTGATGTAAGTAGCCCTGTACTTCTCAGGATAGCTTATAGGTAGCTATGAATTATCTTGCTCACCTGTATAAGTTAGATGTCTCTTATTCCACAGTTAAGGTGCATGTGTCTGGTATTCATGGTTTATGACCTCTAAGAGGGCTGAGTTGTGGCCTACCATCCACAATTTTTGCCAAGGAGTTCCTTTGGAATATTGCACATCTACCTGTAGGTGGATCCAAATGTTTAAGTTGCATTGGTTGCTTATTTGCCATTTCAGAATGCTAGCTTAGCAATATGTGAAGTTTCTCTTGGAAGGTGTTTTTTATTATGACCACCATCTCTGATTCTCTTCTCTGAGCTTAATGCTGGTGTGAGTAAAGGACTAGGTTTGGGCTTTTACATTTATGGCCACCCCCCCCCCCCCTAGAGTGAGTCTGCTATTTTTCCCTATAGGGGTTGGTAAGATATCCATGAACTAGCCCATTAACCTCCAGATATTCTTAGCAGTGACAGGATTGTGGGGAGGGGTGTTTTGAAGAACATTGACAGCTTAGGTGCTACTTGAACTATATCTGTGAATTTAGGAGGACAGATCAGTTCCTTTGCTCCAGTGAGGGATGAGCTTTTAGTCACCATCCAAGAAGATGGCCAATCATCTACTGGCAAGTGCTTCTGTTAAGCTTATTTATCTAGAGGATAGTCTGTCTCAGACAGGTATTCAAGCTGCTGATAATGATTCTTTGTCCTTGATGCACTCCTTCACCAAAGGTTATTCTGTCAGCCACAGTTAGTTCTCCGAGCCTTAGCTAACTGAGCTCTGACCCCAAGCAGTTCTCCAGCTTCTTTCCACCTTGGAGCTACTGCTTGGGATTCAGTACAACTTTGCATCCATCAGGTAGGGTTCCCAGTCGTACATGTAATTGATAGATTCTTACCGTATCAAGTTGATGGGTGGGTCAGAAATACTGTTGACTTCCTCCTACAGGAACATGTTTAGTTGTGCAACTGCTTTTGGGAGTTACCTGAATGCTGGGCTCGGATATATTGCTATTTCTTTTAATGTGGTGTCATGTCTGTGTTTTTTTGGTTTGCCGATGGGTGCTCAGAAGTGGCGAGTGGTTGAATTTGCAAGATTCGTGGACAAAATCCCCCCAGTGTAGACGTCTCATGCAGATGTACATTGGCTATATAGGCATGCAGATCTCCCAAGCACACTGCTTGGAAAAGGTGCCATATTTTGAGTGGTGGTGAAAGCTCAACCTAGACCCACCAAGGAGGGACCTTCAGTAAGTAAGTGATGCAATAAGAATGTAAATGTTAGCATTACCAATGACATAGAGGGATAAAGCCATGACTGTGGCTTATGTGACCCTGGCTCGGTGAGCAGCTCAGGCAGCTGATGGCACAGCAAGAGGGGTTGATAGTGTCTCTCTGGGGAAAAGGGAAGGGCGGAACTGGCTGCAGATTGCATTACTTGCTTCAGAGGAGGGGACTTGTAGGTACATGCGGCATGAGGGCAGTTATTAGGCTCACCAAAGCATCAGTGATGGAGCATGCACTCACATATGGAGATATCAGTGCAATAATTAATACGAGAGGTACGCAATGTCATTACTTGATCGTCTGTCAACCCGGGGGATGTCTTAGGGTGATGCAAAATGCCCTCAGTTGCAGGAATGCTGGCTAAGGGCACAAACTCCTTGTTGTCTGCCTGTATGACTATCCCTAAGATGGTTCTCTTCTTAGCAGAGCTAAAGTAAATTTCCACCAATAAAGGACATACAGGCTTGAGTCCAGTAGGAGGCTTGATGGTCATCAAGTGGGGATGTCTTGACAGAGGTGGAGCAACCCAGACTTGAGAGCAGGGTGCTATCATAACTGTGCACTACACCTCTCTTGTATTAATTATTGTAGTGGTGACTCCTCGTAACTGTGCACTATACCACTCTTGTATTAATTATTGTAGTGACTCCTCATAACTGTGCACTATACCTCTCGTTTTAATTGTTGTAGTGATTCCTCATAACTGTGCACTATACCTCTCTTGTATTAATTATAGTAGTGACTCCTCATAACTGCACACTATACCTCTCTTGTATTAATTATTGTAGTGATTCCTCACTGATGAAGCCATGAGTCTGCTTTGTTTCCATGTTCACCTACTTCGGTTTGTAAACTGGAAGTAGGAGTCAAACTGGTGGCCTAGTGTCCATTAATTGTCTCTTGTCACCTAGAGTAAATTTGTGAGTCTGTCTAGTGTTCTGTGCCATCTCCGCACTCCACAGAGAAAAACTAAATACACACCTAGTGCTTTTGTGACTGAATGGAGTGTAAAGTGAGAGTAGTTCTAAGGTAGTAACATTTAATTTTCTACCTATGAGTAAAATTGTTTTTCTTTTCACTCTGGGTGTCTATTCTCTGTTCCTCTGCTTAATTGCACACCCTCCCCCCAGTTGCATTTACCTTGTCTCCCAGTCCTGTTTTTGAAAGGTATAGTGAATAATTTGGTTATTTTGAGCATTTGCAGTATTCTCAGCTTGGCTTAGGAGTGCCTTCTGTGTGGAGTCTGCATGTCCTCCCCGCGGTTGGGTAACGTTTGAAAGACATGCGTGTGTAAATGGGCGTGCCTTCGTTGAAGGTTGGGTGTCGAGCTGGCACCTCTGCCTTTTGTAAAAATCTACTGCCAATCATTAGCGGACCGGAGTTCCGCTGTGGCGACCCCTTACTGGGAAAAAGCCGAAAGACAAACAACAGTATTTAACTACAGTGGACTTCTGTAAGTTGTGATGAACATCTTGTTCAGTACTGCAGCTGTTCATTGTAGGGGTGCTTATGATATTGCTAACTTGGTACACTGTCAGACAGCTATGCATTTCTAAGAGGCTTGTTATTTTTCTTCAGGTTATGTTCCTTTACATTATAGCCGATACCTAGGCAGTGGCATAGAAGCTGCTCCCCAACTCCATTTGTGTCTTCTTTGTAGTATATTGCAAAGTTTACTAAGCTTGTATGAGTCCCAATTTAAAAGGAACATTTCCGCAGTGGGAATAATTAACACATTATCACAACTGTAATAAATATGCAAGTTATATGCTGACACTTCTGTTATGGTCCACTTGTTGCTCTCCTAGGGTCTATATTGGATGCTCGAACTTTCAAAAGTTCAAGGGTCATATGGTCAACACCATATGATCAAACTTTTGAAAGTTCAAACGTTTTAATGGAGACCTCTGTACAGCATGGAATGAAGATTTCACTTTTCTGCACTGTGGTGCGATCTCGGGGTTGGTGTATTTAAAGAGCAGGGGGTGTGCTGGGTGCAGGGGAGGCTTGCCCCCCCCCCCTGCTTAAAACATTCAGTTAGGTTATTCGTGCAGTTTTTTTTTTTTTTGATGTTCTAACTTTTAAAAGTTCGATCATATGGTGTCGACCATATGACACTCGGACCCCTCTCCTAGGGTTATGTTAGTGAATGACAGTTCCAGGTGTTTTTATTAGGTGGTGCTGTGGGATTTAAAATATTTAATTTCACCTCTAATGCTAAACAGTTGTTATGCTTGGAGAGAGAGTTTTTTCTTTGTGCAAGACACTTGATACTTGCTGACCTAGAATAGAGGGTCAGCAGCAGGTACGTCGTCTCCCCCCCCCCCCCCCCGATAATGCAGAATTCAATCATCCCCAGAATGTAACTTTTTGTTGAGCCTGCAGCAAAAGAAAGCAGATACCAGATCTTGGTGTTGCACACAGAGGTATCCTGTCATGCTCTTCTCTCCAGGATGGGTCACTTCTCCAAGGCATACTTGTGTGGCCTAGTTGTAGCAATCTCCATATCCAGTTCTTTCCAAAAAAAAAAACAATTGACTTCAAAAGTTTATAGCGTAGGCTGTCCTTTTCATATTGCGAACAAAGGGGAGATGGCACTAAATGCTTACGAGGAGGACTCGTATGACAGGGGTGACAAATTTGTTACCAGGTCTCTCTTGACGAGCTAAATAGACCGTCCTTCCCTCCTCGTGTTTTTATTTTCATGTATTCAGATGCTTATTTTCCCTTTCATGTATTCAAGCCCTGCACCTACTGCTCATGAGGCTGTGTACCTCTACCCATTTAGCTATGAGGATATCCATTCTTCGCAGTCAGTGACTGTGGTACTTGGTTATACTTTTTTGCGGACCTTTAACTCCACTGTTGATCCTCTGTTATTCCGGTCAAAGAACTGTATTCATTCCTTCAAGGGAAGGGTAAAGGCCTGGGGGAGTTTTTAACACAAGCAGACTGACTTGGATGGTGCTTTTGATTGCTTCGTTGACATCCTCTATTTCTGCTGTTGGGCATTTACATCAAGACTCTTGGTGAATAGCCTTGGCTGTTTTAGGTAGCTTTACATGTGGTTCATTTCTTTGAGAGTTTATTTTCTAAAAGCTAAAATATTAGGCTGGAAGTAGGTAGAGTTTTACCAGTTAAGCACTCAATGGCCGATCATAAAGGAATCTGCCTTCTGGACTACAGGAAAGCTGGATCTAAATAGGCTGAGAACTTAAAATTGAATAGGTTTAAAGAACAGTATAGTAGAGCATGCAGAACATTTGTGCCTACTGTAGGATCATTCCACAATGTTTGATTTCCTTTTATTTCCTTTTATGTGCCATGTGAGTTTTGTTTGGATGTAAGTCTGGGTACAATAACTACTGAGAAGTATTCATCTTTTTTCTAATATTTTTGTATTGGTACACTCTTGCTGTCCGATTGCTGAAATATTCTAATCACAAGTGCATTAGACATCACTGAAAATCATTTCAAATGAGAAGGCAAGTTAGTCATCATGTCTGTCCCCACCATATGTACACACTCATTACTTGATAAGATTGACTAACCAGATTGTGTTCCAGCTTATATCAAATAATCTGTTGCAATCGTCTGTCGGATTTAGTTCCCAGGACACATTCTGGTTCTTCAGGATTGACTTTCTGACCATCTTGGTTAGCCAAAATGAAAAGATAGTCTCTGATGATCTTTCTGTGTTGAAGCAGTAAACAGGTAAAGGTAATAACTTGCTAGTGTGCTAACTACTGCTCCTCCTCTGTCTACTAGTCTAATCCTGATAGAAGGTTCACCTCATAGCTGTTCTAAAGCTTGCATTTCATCATAAGTTAAATTACTAAAATGTCTTTATGTTTTGGAAAGATCGAAAACATCTTTTTCACAAAGGTTAACAAAATCTAACGAAGCAGCTAGTGGCGGGCAATATATACTAGATTTACAAAATTTATTCAGAAAAGAAGAATTACCTTCAAATACAGTTTGCAACATAACTCTATGAGCAAATAGCCTAATGTCTAAGATGATGTCAGTTGCATCTGATTTACAAGCTGGAATAAAGTTAGTCTTGGTGCAGTGGGAGAATGAACATGTTTATAACAGTCCTTAGACACCTTGTTAAACATTACGTGGGGTTTGTAGATGATTTTCTTTCATGGGGGGGCAGTACGGAGTAGCTGCAGAATTTTATAGGATATCTTGAAAGTATCTCTGATTTTGTCAGGTTCATTGCATCTTCTCAGATATCTATTGATTTCTTAGATGTTACCATTTTTAAGAACTGTAATGGATTATTAGAAACACGAATGTACAGGAAACCCTGTTGGAGGAATGGGTTGCTGCATCGTTCCAGTATGCATCCCCCCATGTTTTCTCTAATATACTTAAGGGAAAATCATGGAGAGTATCTAGACTTTGTACTGATGATTATACTTTTGAAGAAACTGTGTATACAGTCAGTGAGGGCTTCACTGAAAGGGGTTATCCTCAGAAGCAGATAGTGGGTACTAATAGTGGGGGCTGTACAAAGTAGACATGACAGGGGTACTCCCTATTTTTCATCTTTCGGCACACTACCAATCGCACTCGTAATGATAAAACAATAAAATCCCCAAGAATAGTTTTTTAAATATTCTAGTAATGTTCAGTTTTGTAGTATTAGAAAGAATTGGCCTGTTCTTCTGGCAGACAGTGAAGTGGGGCAAATAGTGGGAGAGCAGCCGCCCTTTGCTTTTAGGAATAACATGTCCATTAAAAGACTCTTACGTTATGGACCTAGATATCAGGTACCTTCGGCAGCAGGAAATAAAGGGACGTTTCCTTGCTACAGTTGCAAAGCATGTTCTTCCATCTCTTCAGATTTATGCTTTTATACATCCAATAACTGTGCATGTTTTTTCTCCAAAGTTTGTAGCCACTTGCAAGGAGTATGAATCTGGTCTACCAAGCTACTTGTTGCTCTTGCCACAGTTTCTATGTGGGTAAAACCACAAGACACCTGAGGGAATGGATACTTGAACACTTGGAGGAGTATACACAATAAAATGCTGACAAATGCCTTAGCTAACCATTCCTTGCAATGTCCAGAGCATACTTGTTTTAATTTTAAGCTTCTCCAATTGTTATATCCTAGTGCTAGGAAGGGAGATTTTAACAATCATGTTGAAATGTGTGAGCTTAAATGGATCATCTCTTTACAGGCCTATTGACAACCAGGACTCGACAGTGGAGTCTCCCTTAAGCCTGCACTGATGAGCAAGAAATGATTGCTTACAGGTTAAATATGTTAATAGCTGTTAATGATCTAATGTGATTGGCTCATCTTTACAATGACTTGTCTTAAGTTTGTGAATTTTTAGCACAGTTTTTATGTTAGTCTGAAGAAGCGGTAACCTTTCTGAATAAATTTGGCTGCCTTTATTTTTATCTACACCTGTATTTCGTCAAGTTCAAAACATTCTCAGAGGCTAGAAGATCTAGTAGTAGGAAATTGTATAGAGCAAACTGGAAAAGATTCTCCATTTGGTATCAGCAGCAAGGCCTCAGTTCAAACTCAGCCAATGTAGCTGCCATTTTAGATTAACTGGCTACCCTAGTGGACAGAGGCCTTTACTTTTCTTCCATTAAGATTCACACATCTGCCATTTCAGCCCACATCCCTGCTATTTCCCCTCTCTTTTCCACCCCCTGGTGAAGCAGTTCCTTAGAGGAGTGGTTCACATCAGACCTCCCAGGAGACCACCAACACCTCCATGTAGGGTTACCACCTGTCCCTCTTTGAGAGGGACAGTCCCTCTTTGGGCAGTTGTGTCCTGCATAAAAACTGAAAAAAGGGCAAATGTCCTGAGATATTAGGACAAACATATTTCCTATATTTAATGTAATAGTTGCATAAAACAGTTATTCTGTTTCTGAAACACCTAAATGTTATAAGAAACAGAATAAGCAACTAAAATGCTACAAGAATAAGCATTTATTTAGGCAAAAAAGTGAAGTTCTGTCCTTTGTATTGACTTTGGGTATGTATTGCCTTGCAAAATCTGACATTTGTACAAAAAATGTCCCACTTTGGACATTTGAAAAGGTGGCAACCCTACCTCCATGGGACCTCAGTTTTATTCTAGAAAAAGTTACGCCACCCCTTTTGGAACCAGCAGCTTCTGCTCATTTAAAATTTTTACTGGCTATCACCTCAGTTAGTAGGGTCTCTGAGTTGCAAGCTGTCATGGCAGTGGAACCATTTCTCATATTCCACCCAGACAGAGCATCTCTCAGTACTACTAATCCATCCTTTATGCCCAAGGTCTTCACGGCACATCCTTGAATCATGCCATACACTTGCCCACCTTCTTCCCCTCGCCGTTGGATGTGCACAGACATCTTCACTCCTACCTTGACAGAACTAAATCTTTCATCAAATCAGACCAACTTTGTGTCTTTTGCTTTTGGCTCTGAAGGGAAACCAGTCTTCAAACAGAGTAATCTCCAGGAGAATCTCCCACTGTATTTCCTTTTGTTACAACCATCATGCCAGAAAGCCTCCTGAAACTGTAAGGACTCACTTGACTAGGACTACTACTACCTCTGCTGCCTTCCTGAGAGGCGTACCTACCCAAAGGCATTTTGGAAGCTTCTACCTGGTCATCAGTGCATACCTTTACCAAACAATGCCACTTATTAGCCTTCTCCAAGTCTAGTGCAGGATTTGTCACTGCCACCTTGCAGGCTATCCTCTCTTCTCCTCAATCTACCTTCCATCCTCATCTCAGCTTTGGGAATCATCCCACAAGTCAGGACTGCAACAGTAGTAAAACACGAAGAACATAGTGCAGTTGTGTACACTTACCATAAATGTAGATGTTGAAGTGTATTCACTGTTGAGTTCTTCCTACCCTCCCTCCTTCCCCTTTTTGCCTACAGTAGTAGTCTGCTTCTACTTTTTTCAGTAACCAGAGGACCCCCTGGGTGTTTACCCTGCAGGCTCTTTTTCAATCTTTGTCCCTTACTTATGGCTCATCCTGGGGGTTCCTACCTTCTAAGGGGCAAGAAAAGAAAATGTCATGGCATCTTCTGGCTCCCTTTATACCCAGATTGAACTGAAGCCAAGGTAGGGCTTACACCAGCCTTAGGAGAAGAGAGATTTTTACTCTGGTAATCGGGCCCGACAAGGGTTTCACAGCAGGAAATCCCACAAGTCAGGACTGCAACAGTAAATACAGCTGAACATCTACATTTATGTTAAGTACATAACTTTACTTTCTGCATAAAACGGTGTTCATAGGTAGGTACTAGGCTATTGGCCGTAGGGCCTATATAAGCCTAGGCAAACGGTACCCTGGCTTTTGCCACCCAAGAAAATTATTTTCCTGTGCCGCTGTCAAGCAGAGTCACAAAAGTGATCCCCAGGGTGAATTTCTTATATCCCATCCAATCATCAAGATTTTTCTTGAGTGCTAATGAGGAGCTTTGTTTGATATAGATAGGTAGTTTGTTCCAGAGTATGGGAAGTCTCTGAGACAGGAATCTATCCCTCCAGCATGTTCTGTTTATTGTGGTGACAAGGTTTAGGTCCCTAGAGCATGTAGCTCGGAGGGATTGGGATTTCTTTAAGTAGAGCATGTCCAACAGCTCTGGGTTTGACATAGCTTTGCATGTTAGGCAGAGATCACCTCTGAGAAGGCGATATGCAACAGAGTAAAGCTGGTATTTTTTGAGACAGTGTGCATAGGACATCTGTTTGAGGCCGGTAATCCTCTCTGTGAGGTATTTCTGTGGCCTTTCCAGTTCTAGTCTTGTGAGATACATACCAAAAGGGGCATTGTACTCTATAATGGGTCTAATGAGTGATGAGTAGAGGGGAACAATGACCTCTTTTTTTCCTGGATGAGAAACCTTTTGTGATGTGTGCCACATAGAAGGATTTCCTGACTACTGTGGCGACATGATTATCAAAGGAGAGACTACTGTCCACCGGTGTCCCAAGGTCTCTTATCACACTTTCAGTGTTAAGTAGACTACCATCTATGTGGTAGTTCATGGGTACAGAGTTTTTACCAAAAGGGATGACCATGCACTTTTTTGCATTGAGTTTGAGGCCATGGCTTTGACACCAGGCATCTGTCTCAGTGAGGCCCTTTTTGTAGGATGTCCACATTGTCAGGAGTTTTGACTATGGCTCCTAGTTTACAGTCAACTGCGAACTTTGTTAGCCAGAGACTACCTGTTAGCCTGTACTTCAGAGAAGTAGATACTAAACAGGAGAGGACCTAGGACTGAACCCTGTGGTACTCCACTTGTCTGAAGTTGGATTTAAAGTCTGCTACTTTCACATTGTGGGTTCTGTCAGTGAGCCAGTTGGCAACCCATCTTGGGACATGGGGACTTGTACCTAGTTTAGTGATTTTATCTATAATTCCAGAGTGGGGGATGGTGTCGAAAGCCTTGGCGAGATCTAGATAGGCTGTGTGAACCACCTTACTCTCATCTACCACTTTGGTGACTGCTTCAAAGAAGTCTGTCAGGTTTAGGAGACATGATCTGCCTTTTACGAATCCGAACTGGGTAGAGTCCACAGGTTTGGAGATTACCATGTGATTGTTTATAAGTTCCATGATGATACGTTCCATAGCCTTGCAGGCCAGGCTCGTCAGGCTAATGGGGCGGTAGTTCCCGGGGTGTCTGTGGTGCGTGTGTGTGTGTGTGTGTGTGTGTGTGTGTGTATATACATATATATATATATATATATATATATATATATATATATATATATATATATATATATAAATAAAATCATCTTTAGGGGTCGCCACAGCGGATCATCTGTTTCCATTTCTTCCTGTCCTCTGCATCTTGCTCTTTCACACCAACCGCCTGCATGTCCTCTCTCACCACATCCATAAACCTCATCTTAGGCCTTCCTCTTTTCCTCTTACCTGGCAGCTCCATCCTTAGCATCCTTTTCCCAATATACCCAGTATCCCTCCTCAGCACATGTCCATACCAAAGCAATCTCGCCTCTCTTGCTTTGTCTCCAAACTGTCCAACCTGAGCTGACCCTCTAATATACTGATTCCTAATCCTGTCCATCCTAGTCACACCCAGTGCAAATCTTAACATCTTTAACTCTGCCACATCCAGCTCTGACTCCTGCCTTTTCGACAATGCTACCATATCCAACCCATATAACATAGCTGGTCTCACTACCCTCTTGTAAACCTTCCCTTTCACTCTTATTGGTACCCGTCTGTCACAAATCACTCCTGACACTCTTCTCCACCCATTCCACCCTGCCTGTACTCTCCTTCACCTCTCTTCCACACTCACCATTACTCTGAACTGTTGATCCCAAGTACTTAAACTCATCCACCTTTACCAACTCTACTCCCTGCATCCTCACCATTCCTCTACCCTCCCTCTCATTTACACACACATTCTGTTTTAACCCTGCTGACCTTCATTCCTCTCCTCTCCTCTCTAAAGCACATCTCCACCTCTCCAGGATCTCCTCAACCTGGTCCCTACTCTCACTGCATATCACAATGTCATCTGCAAAAATCATAGTCCACGGGGCCACCTGTCTAATCTCATCTGTCAACCTGTCCATCACCACTGCAAATAAGAAAGGGCTCAGAGCTGATCCTTGATGTAATCCCACCTCCACCTTAAATATATCTGTCACTCCCACCGCAGTCCTCACCAATGTCACAGTACCCTTGTACATATCCTGTAGCACTCTTACATACTTCTCTGCCACTCTCGACTTCCTCATACAATACCACAACTCCTCTCTGGGCACCCTGTCATATGCTTTCTCTAAGTCCACAAAGACGCAATGCAACTCCTTCTGACCTTCTCTGTATTTTTCCAACAATACTCTCCGAACAAATATTGCATCTGTAGCGCTCTTTCCTGGCATGAAACCATACTGCTGATCACTAATCATCACCTCCCTTCTTAACCTAGCTTCCACTACTCTTTCCCATAACTTCAAACTGTGACTGATCAGTTTTATCCCTCTGTAGTTACTGCAGCTCTGCACATCACCCTTATTCTTAAAGATAGGTACCAAAACACTTTTTCTCCACTCCTCAGGCATCCTCTGACTCTCCAGAATTTCATTAAACAATCTGGTTAAAAATTCCACTGCCATTTCTCCTAAGCACCTCCATGCTTCCACTGGTATGTCATCTGGGCCAACAGCCTTTCCATTCTTCATCCTCTTCATAGCTGTCCTTACTTCCTCCTTGCTAATCTGCTTCACTTCCTGATTCACTATCCCCACATCATCCAACCTTCTCTCTCTCTCATTCTCTTTATTCATCAGCCCTTCAAAGTACTCTTTCCATCTACTAAACACACTCTCCTCACTTGTGCGTACGTTTCCCTCACTGTCCTTTATCACCCTTACCTGCTGCACATCTTTCCCAGCTCTGTCTCTCTGTCTAGCCAATCAGTACAGGTCCTTTTCTCCCTCTTTAGTGTCCAATCTCTCATACAACTCTCTATATGCCTTATCCTTAGCCTTCACCACCTCTCTCTTTGCCATGCGCCTCATCTCCTTATACTCATGTCAACTTTCTTCATCTCTTTGACAATCCCACTTCTTCGCCAGCCTCTTCCTCTGTATACTCTCCTGTACTTCCTCATTCTACCACCATGTCTCCTTGTCCTCCTTCCTCTGTCCAGATGTCACACCAAGCACCTTCCTAGCAGTCTCCCTTACTAGCTCTGCTGTAGTTACCCAGCTATTCGGTAACTCTTCATTGCCTCCCAGTGCCTGTCTTAACTCTTCCCTGAATTCCACCTCACAATCACCCTTTTTTAACTTCCACCATTTAATCCTTGGCACTGCTTTCACACTCCTCCGCTTCTTGATCACCAATATCATCCTGCAGACCACCATTCTATGCTGCTTAACTACACTTTCCCCAGTCACCACTTTACAGTCTCCAATCTCCTTCAGACTGGCCCTCCTACATAGGATATAATCCACCTGTGTGCATCTTCCTCCACTCTTGTACGTCACCCTGTGCTCCTCCCTCTTCTTAAAATACGTATTCACCACAGCCATTTCCATCCTTATCACAAAATCCACAATCATCTGACCTTCTGCATTCCTCTCCTTAACACCATACCTACCCATCACTTCCTCATCCCCTCTGTTCACTTAACCAACATGCCCATTAAAGTCCGCTCCAATCACTAGTCTCTCACCACCACTTCATCCAACTCACTCCAAAATTTTTCTTTCTCATCCATCGCACACCCAACTTGTGGAGCATATGCACTAACAACATTCATTATTACACCATCAATTTCAAGCTTCATAAACATCAGACACTCTCTTCACCTCCAAAACACTTTTGGCATACTGTTCTGTTAGGATAACGCCTACCCCATTTCGTCTGTCATCCACACCATGATAGAACTATTTGAACCCGCCTCCTATACACTTGGCCTTACTTCCCTTCCATCTGGTCTCTTGCACGCACAATATATCAACCTTCCTTCTCTCCATCATATCAGCTAGCTCTCTCCCTATTTCAATCATACTGCCAACATTCAAAGTTCCTACCCTCAGTACTACACTCCTAACCTTCCTCCTCTCTTCCTGCCTTTGGGCATGCCTTCCCCCTCCTCTTCTTTTTCGGCCAACAGTAGCCCAATTTCCACCAGCACCCTGTTGGCTAACAGTACTGGTGGCGGTCACCGTTAACCCAGGCCTCGACCGATCCGGTATGTAATTCTGAAAAGTTCTCCTCATCAGTAATTTTTGGCAGAGGTTTTATGCCGGATGCCCTTCCTGATGCAACCCTCCCCATTTATCCAGGCTTGGGAACGGCACAAAGAAATGCTCTGGCTTGTGCATCCTGAGTGGCTGGGTTTTATATATATATATATATATATATATATATATATATATATACATTTTTTTTTTTGGCACAATTTTAGCCTGGCTATACAAGTAATTAGATTTGCAGCTTACATTTTGCTTAACATTTAATAATAGCTACCCATTTGTATACTAAAATATTGTTCATTCAAAGGCTTAGTTGCAAAGTAGAAGGTGTTCTTTAGGTAACATTTACTTTGACCATTTTATATCATAATTATAACGTATCAGTGCACAACATTCCTAGTAGCTGACATAATTATATTTGATGATATGTTTTAAGAGATATGTAGATTTGGACAGCAACAAATGTCACCAAGAGGAGGAGGAGGAGGTTAGATTTTAAATATTTTAGTTTTATTTATTTATTATTTATTTAAATTTGTTGACAGGGAGTGTCCGACTGGACATAGGTCCATTTTCAGTGGAGGCCCAGGGAGAAAAGATCCACAGTAAAATAAACAAACAGTAGTTACATTGGATTACATAACGATTAACAATTTAACATAGCAATTACTTGCAACATATTTACAGATGAAGAACATAGTACATCAGTAGACAACTAGAATCTTTATCTGTGAAGTACATAACAGACATTAGTAAATGTTACAATGAGACGTTCCTGCTGTATAATAAGTACTAGGCTTATGAGCATCTGAGCTTGCTATAATCAAGGTAGTTAGTGGAGTGGAAAGAAAGGTAGTGGTTGGATGGGGTGGATGATATTAGAGTGGGAATTGCAAGGGCATAGCCAGCATGTTTTTAGGTGCGCTTTTAGTAAAGTTTTGAAGTGGGTGCATGATGGTATGGAGGTAATTGTGGGTGGGAGTGAGTTCCATAATTTGGCTGTGGTGCAAGAGAATAGTGCTTCACCAGCAGAGTTATTGGCTTTAGTGATCTGCAAGTGATTTTTGTTGCTGGATCTTAGTGGTCTGGTGGTGTGATAGGGTTGGAGTAGATTCTGGAGGGATGGAACATTTAGTGGATGTTTTACTAGTTTGTGGGCGAGTGAGAGTTGATGCCACTGAAGGAGGTGAGGGAGTTAAAGCCAGCCCAGTTCAGCAAGTGAGAGACTGTGGTGACTATGGTAGGATGCCCCTGTGGCGAATTTGGCGATTTTGTTGTAGCAGGTCTCTAGCTTGTTTAGATCACATTGCCTTAGGTTGGTATATATTGGAGAGGCATAAAGTAGGGTGGAGATAAGGTGGGAATTTGCTATTGAAATCTTTGCTGCTTTGGTGAGAAATTGCTTATTTCTGTATAACGCTCCTAGTTTTTTGTGGACTTTTTTTATGGTCATGGATATGTGAATGTCAAATTTTAGTTTATTGTCTATTTCCACTCCTAGCAATTTGGTGTGTTCAGTTGGGTATATAGTGGTGTTTTTTGCTGTGATGTTAAAGTGAGAGTTGTTTTGAGTATGTTTGGTGGGTTGGAAGATGAGTAGTTTAGTTTTGTTTGGGTTGAGTATTAATTGGGCATCGGATGACCATGTTTCAACAGAAGAAAAGGCTTCCTGTGTGACTTTTTGCAGTTTTGGTAGGGAGTGGGCTGAGCAGATGATGGTAGAGTCATCTGCGTATTGTATGAGTGTGCCATGTTTGGTGGCAGAGGCTAGATTATTGGTGTAAACAGAGAAGAGTTAGGGGTCCAAGGATGGATCCTTGGGGAACCCCCTATGGAGACAGGTAGTTGGGGAGATGTGTCATTCTGCCATACAACAGATTGTTGGCGGTCAGACAGGTAACTCTGAAACCAGTTGGTGACTGATTTGTGAGAAGGATAGGTTACTGAGGACAGAGATAAGTTGTTTGTGTGGGACCATGTCAAATGCTTTAGATAGGTCTAGCAAAGTAGCAGAGGAGAGATGGCCATTGTTTTTATGCTGAAGGATAGTGTTAGTAAAGGAGTGTAAGGCAGTGGTGGTGCTATGGTTTGGTCTGAAACCATGCTGAGTACTGGAAAGGAGGTTGTTAGTAAGGAGGTAGTCTGAGACCTGAGAGTGTGTGCATCTCTCTCATATTTTGGAGAGTGGAGAGAGAATAGTTATGGGGCGGTAATTGGTTAGTTCTGTGGAGGGTCCGCCTTTGTGGAGGGGAATTATATGTGATACTTTCCACAGTGTGGGAACGTAACTTTCTGACAGAGATCGGTTAATCAAGATGGATACTGGGTAGGCCAGAGCATCAGCTGTGATTTGTAGGTATTCACTTGGGAGGTTGTCTGCTGCTAATTTGGTGGGTTTAAGTTTAGTTAAAAGTTATTTTATGTTGGAGGTAGGTACAGGAGAAAAAGAGAAGGCAGTGGGGAGATTACTAGTTGAAGGTGTGGGTTGGAGGGGAGGGGGGTTGTGTTGTTTAGCTAGTGATAGTATGGTTTGGGTGAAGTGTGTGTTGAATGAGGTAGCAATATTTTCTGAGGAGTGAGGGATGTTAGGAGGAGGGTTACTGACTTTACTTGGGTGGAGGATGGAGTTTATGGAGGACCAGAATTGTTTGGGGCTGTGTTGTGAGGAGTCTAGGGCAGACTGGTAGTATTGGAATTTGTCTTGTTTTATTAGCTTTTTGACTCTGTTGCATAGTTCTAGGAATTTCTGTCTAGCTGAGGGGGTTTTGGTTTTGCGCCAGTGCTCCCAGGCTTTATCCCTGTTTTTCATTTCTGACTTAGTGGTTTTCTGTAGCCATGGGGAGGGTTATGCTTTGGTTCCAGAAAATCTTATGGGGGCATGGTAATTAAGGATGTTCAGGAAGGTAGTATTAAAAAATTCAACTGCGTCATCTAGACTGAGGTACTTTAGAGGATGCCAGTTACATTTTTGAGGGATGAGGTGAATGTGAGTGGGTTAAAGTTTAGTTTTTTACATATTTGACGGTAGATGGCAGGTTTAGCTTGGTATAGGTATTTTATGAGTAGGAATGTTGGGGAGTGATCACTGAGGCTATCTGATAAGCAGCCTGTTATATATGACTGGGGGCTCTTACTGACTAGTAACCAATCCAGGGTAGTTTGCTTGCTGGAGTTTTTATTTATCCTGGTTGGTGACTGGACTAGTTGGGTGAAGCCATGAAGGTGTACATGATGGGTTGGATTGTTGCCAGAACAGGATTGCCAGTCAATATTGAAATCACCTAAGATGATAGTTTCTTGGGGGAGATGGTGGATAGACCAGCTGAGGAGGGTTTCTAGTGGAGGGATGTTTTGGCCAGGTGGGAAGTAGCATCCAATTATGTTGATGGTTTTGTTTTGGTTAATTTTGACGTTGGTATATATTATTTCTTCATTGCCTATTTGTGGAGCTGATGATTTTAAGATCTGGATGTTTAGATGCTGTTTAAATATTATAGCTACACCACCTCCTTTTTTGTTTAGCCGGTCTACTCTTAGTATGCCGTAACCTGTAGGGAGTATTTGCTCACTGGTAATGTGAGGTTTTAGCCAGGTTTCTGTCAGGATGACTATATCTGGGGAGTACAAGTCTATGGTGGCATGGAGTTCATGGACTTTGTTGGATATACCTCTAATATTTAGGCTTAGTAGAAGGAAGTCACTTGGCTTTCTATTGACTGTAATATGGGAGAAGTTGTGGTTTCTAGTCTGATTATGAGGATTGGGGTTGGAGATGGTAGGGCCAGGGTTGGGGTGGATGTCTCCACTTAGGGCTAGTTTTGATATGCATGAGATTATTAGTTTTCTCAGTTTTTGAATGTGTTTGTTTATAAGGGAAACTTTATGATTGTGCTCTGTGGGTAATAGGTATGGTGGGAGGGTTACTATGTTAAGTTGTAGGGATGCTTTATGTTTGAGTAATATAGTTGGTAGAATATGTGGGGGGTGCATAGTGATGGTTCTTGAGATGGTGGGAGGGGAGCTGAGTGTGGGTGAGACATGAGTGGTGGTGTGAGTAGTAGTATAGTGGTAGTGGTTGAGTGGGGGAATGATGGAGCTTTGGTAGGATGTAAGATATGCAAGGAGAGTGCATGCCATGAGCTTAGGAAAGGTATGCTTGTACATGTTAGTTGAAGAGGTGTGATAGTAGTGGGAAGATGGAGGAGGTAGTGTTGGGTTAGCGCTGTGGTTGGCTATTGGAAAGATGGGAGGGGTTTGAGTGCAATAAAGGTTGGACCACTGGGGGCAGGAGGGAATAGGGGGCAGGGTGAGGAGCGATGCGGGTAGAAACCCTGTTAGTTGCTCGTATGAGGGGGCTGGAAACAATCACAAAGCAAAGACAAGTATGTGTTAAGAAACAATCACAATTGACCAAGGACTGCTCTGAAACTGTAAGTCATTTCTTAATTTCTCAGGTGGAAAAACAGGATAACCTTGTATCAGTAGGCTACTGTGGTCATAGTTTAAATTAACAAACACATAGTGATCAGTTATGGATACTATTTGCTAACAGAAGGGAATAAGAGAAAGTGGAAGATTTTGTGTGTGTGTGTGTGTGTGTGTGGTGGTGGTGGTGGGGGGGGGGGCTGCATACAAGCCAAAGTAGAGTGCTCTCCATGGGAAAATGAATATTGGCTCAAACAGGTAGACACATACTCAAAGTTAACTGTAGCTGTTTGCAGACAGTTCAGACCCGGACTGCGCTTTTCTTACAAGAATGTTAAAGGTGGTACCGCAGTTGAATACTTAAGAGTGGTGTTAGGTTGGAGAGATACTGAGCCTTCATGGGGCCTGTAGCAGAGTGGATTGTAGTTTTGTTTATTTTGTAGTTTTGTTTATTTTGTAGTTTTGTTTATTTTGTAGTTTTGTTTATTTTGTTTCAAATCAGACCAATTGAAGGCTCAACCTGTGTGGCACTGTATAACAAGAGAACAGGTGCATGGTCAGTATAGTGCTTCTGTTGACATGACTTAACACTGGACAGAGTAACAGTGTATCAGTATTTACACTAACACTAGGTAGAATGCATGGTACTTTTTGTTGAACTTTAGATGTTCGTGTTACACTGCTGCGGTCATGACACTTGGGTTATCCTGCCATCAGGCGGTCCCGCAGTCGGCCAGAGTTCCAAAGTCTTGGTCTGGCATCGGTTGCTGTCGCTTCTTCCCTGACGTCAGTATGCAAGGGGTATATAAGATGCATCCGACGGCATTTTCTTCAGTCTTTCTTGCCGCGCACTGCCCGAAGCAGAAGCAGTTCACAAGTGCCAGTCGGCAGACTCCTGAGATTTTCTAAGTCGAATTTCAGATCCGAAGTCTTCAATAAAGCTAAGTACCCCTTTGGGGAAACTTTTTTCTTGCCTCAGACCGATGTCAGAAAAAGTTAATAATTGTATTTCTTGTGGGAAGCAAATACCTCTTAAGGACTTCCACTCTTACTGTATTCCATGCCTAGGCCCTGATCACGACGTCACTAGTTGTCGGTTTTGTGCTAGATTTAACAAACGCACTATAAAAAGACGTTTTGATTTTGCTTTGCATTACTTCGGAAGAAGGTTCAGTTATACTATGCCGTCGGATCAACCGACGACCTCAATACCGAAAAAAAGCAAAGACAAGGATAAAAACAGGCATCCGAGGTCCAAAACCGACGATGAAACCTCTTCTAGGCCAGTCGCCGGTTCTCAGTGAGGTGCTTTCGCAGCCCCTGACACCCGCTACCTCAGAGCCACAGGCCGCTTCCGACTCCCACGTGGAGACAACTAGGCCTCTGGAAACTCAAGGTATTGGGCCTACAGAAACTAATCCCTCAGATGGGTCTAGAGCCGCTGAGCAGGCATCGGCTTCTGACTGTGTTTTCAGACCTTCAGAACTTACCATTAAAACAACAGCCAAGACAAAAGTACCATTAAAGACAAAGAAACAAGTACAGCATTCTCCTGGACAGTCCTCCATGCCTAAGAAACAGAGCACCTCGCTGGCTCTGTTCAAGAGAAATCTTGACCGGTGGATGGGAGATCGTAGGTTTACCCCGGGAATCATCTCTGTGTCACTGCTGGACAGAGGGACAACAAACTAATGGGCACAGTATTTTTTAACATAAGGGGTGGCGTAAGCCACAAAACTTTGGGCTAGGCTTATAAATGCCTTAGGGCAGATAGCCTAGTATAAACCTATGAACCTATGCTTACAGTGGCCGAAGACCTCATTACTCTAATCAGGGGTTCCCATTCCCCTCCTGAGAAAAGGCCTAGGCAGGATACAGACTATGATTCCTCTGATCAGGTTTCCATTTCCTCTGATTCCTCTTCAGACCAGGGATACTCTCTACCCCCCTATGAGGACTCTGATGCTGAAGAATCTATCCCTTCAGCCTCTCCTCCTGAGGATTATTCTTTTGGGGAAACGTTACATACCATGAGGGAGTATTTCCATTGGGAAAGTCAGGATTACTCAGAATCCAAGAAAAGCCTCAGGGATTTCCTTTTATTGCCTCAGCACAGGCCCCTGGCTATTCTGCCTGTGCTAGATATTGTGGATGATGTGTTCTCTGAATCCAGCTTATTTCCTGATTCTTTGCCCCCTGCTCCAGCCAAGCCAGATAGGTATTATAGAGTCCCTGACTCTCACAAGTTTCTTTACAAAAACCCTTCTGCTGATCCAGAAACTGTTTCCCAGGGTCCAAAAGGGGTTAAGGCTTCTATTGCAAAAAATCCAGCACCCCCTGACAGAGATTCCAGACTTTTGGATAGATGGGGGAAGAAAATATACACTTCTGCAACTTTAGCAGTAAGAGCTTTAAATTGCCAGTTTCACATGCTTAAGTACCAACAATATTTAACGGCTCAGTTAAAACAGAAAATGCTTGCAAGCTCAGAAGCTCCTGATTGTAAAGAAATGTAGGATTTATTGCATGCAGTTGAACAGTTGGGAAAACGTACTCTGCAGTGTGGCTTTGATTCTTTAGAGGCCTCTTGTAGAGCCGCAGTTACAGGTTCTGTGATTCGAAGACATGCTTGGTTAAAAGAACAGAGTTTACCTGATCATGTTAAGGCAAAATTATTGGATGCTCCTTTGCAGCATGATACCTTGTTTGGTGTTGAGGCAGAAAAGGTGTTAAAGAAAATGGAGGATAAAGCTAAATCTATGCAAACAGTCAAGGATTTCTAACAGGTATAGCCACCTCGATTTAGCAGAAATTGGCCAACAAAGAATTGGTCCTTTCCAGTGTCAGACAGGCCACAGAGAGGCAGATACAGACGCCCAAGAGGCAGATCTCAACCCCAAGGCTCAAACAGACAATGACAGTGGGGCACTTCAACCCCAAAAGGAGGTGAGGACAAGTCTCAACCTTACAGGAAACGGTCACAATGACTTTCCCCTTCGTACGCCAAGCACTTCAATTTTGGAAGCCCTCTTAGGGGAAAAACTAGCACTTTTTTCTCAAAACTGGCAAACAATCACCCAAGACAAATGGGTTCTGAATATTGTCACAAGGTTACAGGTTCCACTTTCATACTTTACCAAGGCTAAAAGGAATGCCAGACCTGCCACAAAATCAATGGGCAGAGGCACAAAAACTAATTTCAGCCCTCAAGGACATGAGAGCTATTCAAAAAGTACCACAACAGGAATAAGGACAAGGATTTTACTCAAGACTCTTCCTGGTCCCCAGAAAGGACAAGGCCTGGAGGCCCATACTAGACCTTTCAATTCTGAATACTTACCTGGATATTCCGAAATTCAAAATGTTGACATTACAGCAGCTTCTACCCATGCTGGGCAAGAAGGCTTGGCTTGTTACACTGGACCTCAAAGAGGCATACCCGCATGTCCCTATCAGACAAAATTGCAGAAGATACCTCAGATTCAAAGCTGGAACAATGCACTACCAATTCTCTGCACTGCCCTTTGGCTTATCTACTGCGCCCATTGTCTTCACAAAGTGCCTGGCACCAGTAATTGCATTTTGCAGACAAAAAGGAATTCAAATATATCCATACCTGGACGGCTGCCTCATTCAAGCAGAGATTCAGTGCAACCCCATACAATTAACCTAAAAAGGTTAGTTTTAGGTTAATTGTATGGGGTTACACTGTATGTTTAACATCAGTAACAGTATAACAGTTTATTTGTGAGTGTATGACTCTAACCTATGCAGGCTATATTATACATTTTATATAGGAAGGTCGAGCTGAGTTATCTACTTACTTGTGTGTTTTTACTTGTATCTATACCACTTTAAATGTGGATGGCTTTTAAGTTGATTGTACTATAAATTTCTAATTAACTAATTGAATGATGTCTGAAGAAGTCGCTCCAACGCTGAGCGACGAAAAGCGCTTAACTATTAAACCTGTGTTTCCTCAATTATTTCCTGTGGATGTTGTTTGTAAAAAGGTTGCTAATTTCTCTAGGGTACACAGTAAATGAAAAGAAGTCAAAAGTAGTGCCCTCACAACAGATTATATTCCTGGGTGCCAGCTTAACTACAACGGCTCAGATGGCTTACCTCATGCCAGACAAACAAGTTCAACTAACTCAATATTTTCAATTACTGGCAAAAAAGTCCCATCTCCCTACAAGAAAAATTCTGCTGGCCCTGGGATTCATGGCATCCTGCATACTACTAATACCATATGCCAGACTGCATATGAGGAAATTACAATGGTACCTAAAAAGTGTTTGGACTCAACACTCACAGTTTAGAAGCAGTAATACCAATGATTCCCTGCCTACAACAGGAGTTTCGATGGTGGGCACAGGCATGCCACCTAAACAAGGGTCAGCCTTTTACCCTACCCACAGCCAGGCAAACTCTAACAGATTCTTCGGATTACGCCTGGGGAGCACACATAGCAGGAAAATGCATTCAAAAAGAGATGTTGGCTGTTCAAAATGCCCTAACAGCTTTCAAGGACCTTCTGCATCCAGGACAATTATTACTAAAGAGAGACAACACCACAGTAATGTGGTATATAAACAAGCAAGGGGGCACTCATTCTTATCCCCTATGCAGGCAGGCCATGACCTTGTGGAACACAGCTCTAACGTATCAAGTTCACCTGCAAGCACAATTCCTGCCAGAAAAGAAAAATACTCTGGCAGACGATCTAAGCAGAAATATCATGGACCCTCATGAATGGAAATTGAATCTACAAATCTTCAGCTTGGTAACGCAAAAATGGGGATGCCCAGACATAGATCTTTTTGCCTCCCCACTGAATTGCCAACTACAAAAATTCTGCACAAAGACTTGTCGCAAACAAGCATGGAAAATGGATGCTCTTTTGTTCAGCTGGAAAAACCTAAAAGTTTATGCCTTCCCGCCACACACTCCTTTCAAAGGTACTCCTAAAAGCCAAACAAGAAAAACCACAGATGATCCTGATTGCTCCAGACCGGCCACGCCAGCACTAATACCCTATCTTAAGGAACTTAGCTCAAGGCCCACCATGGATTTTGCCTCAAATTCCACACCTTCTGACTCAACAAAACAATCAGATCCTGCACGGTCAGCTCAAAACCCTAAACCTGGCTGCATGGCAGATTCATTAGTCAAACAGGTAACACCTCTCTCTAAAGCTGTTATGGATGTCATTTTGGAGGCCAGGAGGCCTAGCACCAGCAAAGCTTACTCAGAAAAATGGAAGAGATTCTGCGCCTGGAACCAGGCTCAAAGCCTTGACCCTCTTGTTCCAAGCATTCCTCAGAATTTACAATACTTAACTGAGATGCTGGACAGAGGCCTATACCTTCTCATCAATTAAGATCCACGCCTCTGCCATGTCAGCACATTACAACACGGATCCTCCTTTATTCTCTCATCCCTTGCTAAAGCAGTACCTCAGAGGGGCTAAAAACATAAGACTGCCCCGGAGAGCACCAACACCAACTTGGGACCTCAATTTCGTTTTGGAAAAACTGACACTACCACCTTTTAAGCTAGCCAATACAGCCGATCTAAAATTTTTATCATGGAAAACAGCTCTGCTCCTGGCAGTAACTTCAGCACGAAGAGTCTTAGAGCTACAGGCATTAATGGCAGTGGAACCTTTTATAATTTTTCATCAGGACAGGGTTTCTTTAAGGACAAACCCTACCTTTATGCCAAAGGGGGTATCTAGTGTGGCTCTTAACCAAACCATCCATTTGCCAACTTTTTATCCAAACCCCCAGAATAAAGGGGAGAAACTTCTGTATTCTTTGGACATACACAGGCAGCTACGCTTCTACTTGGACAAAACAAAAGCTTTCAGGAAAACTGAGCAATTGTTTGTAGCATATGCTGCAGGATCACAGGGCAAGGCTATCTCAAAGCAGACTGTATCCAAATGGATAGGACACTGTATTCATTACTGCTACACACAGCATGGAAAATCAGTCCCAAATAACATTAGGCCACATTCCACCAGGGCAACAGCCACTTCAACAGCCTTTCTCAGAGGAGTACCTACCAAGGAAATTTTGGAGGTTGCAACTTGGAGTTCAATGCACACCTTTACCAAGCATTATATGTGCCTGACGTATAAAGCCATGTCCAACCCGGAATTAATGGACATGCTGCACCTCAGAAAATCCAAATCCCATCGAGCTGCGTGCTCGAGAGACTTGAACCTCAGCACTGAAATAAATAGGACATGCTGGAGGGACAGATTCATAACCCAGAGGCTCCCTTCACTCTGGAATAAAATCCCAGTCCAGCTTAGGCAGAGTCCCTCATTGACTCTCTTCAAGAGGAATCTTGATGAGTGGATGGGAGATCGTAGGTTTAACCCGGGTATCACTTCTGTGTCACTGTTAGACAGAGGCACAGTATACTAACCTCGAAAAAGGGCATAGCAAAATTAATTTAAAATGGGTGGCGAAAGCCAAACACATTCTGGCTAGGCTTATAAATGCCCTAGGGCAGATAGCCTAGTATGAACCTCTGAACCTATGAACCTATTACCACCTACCTCTTTACTCTAAATCCAGAGCAGGATTTGCCACTGCAGTTCTGCAGGGCCTCATAGCCAATCCTAACTCTTTATAGACCAGCCACCCAACCTTAGCTTTAGGATTTTACCCAAGTGTAATGACTGTAGCAGTGTAACATGATGAACATAGTACAGTTTTGTACCTACCGTAAATGTAGCTGTTCGAGTGTTCACACTGCTGCAGTCCAGGTTATCCTCCCTCCATCCCCTCTGAACTAGCTGGACTTATCTATACCTTTCTATCCTATACAACCTTTGTGGTGTACTTGCTTGTAACTAAAGGTATTGCTTTTATTTTATATGTATATTTTTTATTAGCAATATGTATTGCCTACCTACTTGGGGGCACCTGACATCTGGGGCAAGAAAAACTGTAGAAAATAGCATCTGATGCATCTTGTATACCCCTGGTGCACTGACGTCAGGGAAGAAGCGACAGCAACCGACGCCGGACCAAGACTTTGGAACTCTGGCTGACTGCGGGACCGCCTGATGGCAGAATAACCCAAGTGTAATGACTGCAGCAGTGTGAACACTCGAACATCTACATTTGTGGTAGGTACAAAACTGTACTTTTCAAAATCTCTTGCACATGATACTAGACTGACCATTTGTGTATTAGGGAATGTTTCTTTGCAGTACAGTCTGCTGTTTCGGATGATTTTACCACAGGCACATGAGTCTCTGTGATCAGCATGTTGTAACCGTATTTGAATCAATGTAGATGCTTTTTGCTGTAGAGCTGCCATTGAGATAATTTGCACATTTCTTAGCGATGTCCTTCCATATCATTGTTGCAGTATTCATCACCTCTGGAATTTCCTACCAAGGATAACCAAATATCTGGCCAGTATACCAAAGGATTTATTATCTAGAGAATGTTGTAGGTCAGCTGTATGTTCCCCACGCAAACGTAGGACATAAAGGTGATGTACAAATGCTTCCATATCAGCACTACATAGCCGACAGTCCGAATACCGTTATCGTACACTTATCTGAACGCCCTTCACTTTGGTGGTTGTATTGAGCCTACTTCTTATAGATAAGTATCCCCTGGGGGTTCTTTTTGCCTTTTCTTTCATTGTTCAGTGGGTTAAATGTCATCCAAGAAAGGGAAATGTCTATGTGGGAAGCAGAGTCTGCATAGACTGCCACAAATAGGTCTCTCTTTTTTCTTGTGGTATGTCTCATGACCACACACAAGTGTTCTGTTGGACTTTTGAACCCAAGACTTTGTGTAGCCACCTTTCTTCACTTTCCATTTACCTTGATAACCAACGTGTCAAGCTTTTGGCCCACAGTATCGTGGCAGAACCTTCTCCCCCGAAGTACAGCCGATGTTCAGAAAGGCCAAGAAGTCTAGGCCTGAGTCTGCTGTTGTCCATCCTCCATCAGATGTCTGTCTTGAGGTGAGTGAGAAGAACCCAGAGAGTAGTCCGACAGTGTCATCAGTTTCTTCCACTTTGATGATCTTGGAGGCTAGCAAAGAACCTGCTTCTCGCATGTCCTTAGAGGCCTTGCAAACATCCAGGACGGACGTTGAGGGGGAACCACTGCTGATTTGAGAGGCCTAAAGGGATTATTCAGATTCTTGTTTGGAAGAGGTGCCAGGTGCCTTAATCGAATCCAAGCAGGGGTCCAAACCTCCATGTTTTGTAAGAGCAGGCACCCCAGTGAAGAAAAGGCAGAAAACTAAGCATGTGGTGTCAGCCCCCAGGAATCCACAAAAGGAATGGCAGGACTTCACCTAAGGCTTCTTCAATTCATTGATAGCATTGAAGGCCTCCTTAGGGGGTTTCAGTTTCTGTGCCTTCTTCCTCCTCTACCCCTAAGATGGCTAGGGACCTAGAGTCTTCAGACTAGGATTCTGATTGAGGCTGACTCCTTAGCCTATTTCTGTCAGTTGCTTTCACCCTTAAACTATGGTTCTATGAAGGAGTCGACTGATTCTCCTTTGGAGGAGCTTTCTTTTGGTATCACAATCCTGCATATGATGGAGCATTTCAAATGAGATTGCTCTGAACTATTGGATGTCCAGAAAGGGTATAAATTGTTAAAAATGGACTCTGCTAAACCTTCAGCTGTCCCTCCCTTGTTGGCTGCTCTATTAAGTATCTTCTGTACCACTTCCCTGATTCTGTCTTCTCAACCTCCAGCTTTGATGAAACCTGATGGATTATGTAAGGTGCCAGATGGCTGCATGATGTTCTTCGTGTTTCACTGTTGCAGTCCTTACACTTGGGTTATCTGCTTGCAGGTAGCCTTCAGTCGGCCTGAATACCAGAGACTTAGTATTTCTGTTTCGGATGCTGTCGCTCCAGGACTGACGTCAGGTCATCAGGGGTATAAAAACAGGCAGCCAACACCATTACATCAGTCTTTCTTGCTGAGTAGCCCGAAGCAGAAGCAGTTCATAAGTGCCGGTCAGACACTACCTGAATTTTCATTTAAGAATTGAATAATCCTGAAGTCTTCTAAAGCTGTGCCCTGTTGGGCATGCTTTTTTCTTGCTCTAACTGATGTCATAAAAAGTTAACAATTGTCTTGCCTGTGGAAAGCAAATACCTCACAGAGATTTTCATTCTTACTCTGTCACCTGCTTAGACCCAGACCACGACGTACCTCACTGTCTGATGTTCTTCATGTTTCACTGTTGCAGTCATTACATTCGGGTAATCTGCTGGCAGGTTGCCCACAGTCGGCCTAAATTCCAAAGTCTTGGGTCCTGCGTCAGTTGCTGTCTCCTCTTCCATAATGTCAGGTCGTCAGGGGTATAAAACATGCAGCCGACGCCATTTTCTTCAGTCTTTCTTGCCACGCGGTGCCCGAAGCAGAAGCATTTCGCAAGTGCCGGTCGGCCAACTACTGAAATATTCGAGTTTGAGTTTCAGAACTGAAGTCTTCACTAAAGCTAACATTGGGGAAACTTTTTTCTTGCTTTTTACCAATGTCAGAAAGTTAGTAATTGTATTACTTGTGGGAAGCAAATACCTCATAAGGATTTCCATTTATACTGTATTCCTTGCCTAGGCCCTAATCACACCGTGCCTGGCTGTCGGTTTTGTGCTAGATTTAACCAACGCACTATTAAGCATCTGTATATTTTTGCATCAAAGTATTTTGGAAACAGATTTAACTACCCAGAAATGTCATCGGATAGCAATCTGACTACTGGAGTTCATAAAAAAACACACAGAAAAGGACAGAGAAAGGCAGTTGAGATCCAAAACCGACTAAGCTTCTCCTAAGCCAGTCACCGGTACTCAGTGAGGTGCTTTCGTAGCCCATGATACCCGCTACCTTCGAGTCGCAGGCCTCTTCCGACACCCATGTGGAGTCCGGCATGCCGCTAGGTACTCAAGGTATTGGACCGACGGATGCATCTCCCTCAGATGGGTCCGGAGCCACTGACTGGCTTCTGAGGTTGTATTCAGAACTCAACATTTGTGCATCAAACCAACAGCTGCAAAACCAAAGACAAAAGCAACTTCTGAACCTAAAAAAACAATGTATGAGCCCACGTGCACAGGCCTCTATGCCTACAAACAGATCAAAATGGCTGATTACTTTAATATCTTGATCAGGGGTACCCATCCCCCTCCAGGTAAGAGGCCTAGGCAAGACACTGATTATGAATCTTCAGATCAGGTTTCTATTTCTTCAGATTCCTTTTCTGATCAGGAATTATCTATACCTCCCTATGAGGATTCTGATGCTGAGGAGTCTATTCCATCTGCATCTCCTCCTGAGGATTATTAATTTGGAGAAACCTTGCATACCTTGAGGGAGCATTTTCATTGGGAGAGTCAAGACTTCTCAGAATCAAAAAAGAGGCTCGGGGATTTCCTCCTTCTCCCTCAGCACAAGCCTTTAGCCATTCCCCCTGTTTTAGACATTGTGGATGATGTGTTTTCGGAGTCAAGCTTGACCCCCGACTCCTTACCTCCGTCTCGCAGTAAGCCTGACAGAGTCCCCGACTCACACAAATTTTTATTTAGAAACCCTGCTGCTGATCCTGAAATTATTTCACAGTGTCCAAAGGGAGTTGAGGTCTCAACAGCAAAAAAAAAACCCCCTACCCCCTCTGGCAGAGATTCTAGGGCACTGGACTGATGGGGGGGGGGAGAAGGTTTATACGTCTGCAACCTTGGCAATCAGGGCCTTAAATTGTCAATTTCATATGCTTAAGTACCAACAACATGTTATGGGATTGCTGAAACAGAAAATTATGTTGATTTCAGAATGTGCAGAAAATAAAGAATTGCAGGAATTATTGCATGCAGCTGAACAAGTTGGAAAGCATACTTTGCAGTGTGATTTTGATTCTTTAGAGGCCTCCTGCAGGGCCACAGTTACTGGATCTGTGATTAGGAGGCATTCCTGGTTAAAGGAACTAAATTTGCCTGATCATGTTAAAGCTAAATTGCTAAATGCACCTTTACAGCATGATTCTCTGTTTGGTATTAAGGCAGAAGAACTTTTTAAAGAAAATGGAAGACAAAGCTAAGTCTATGCAAACTGTTAAAAAGTTCTTACAAGTGCAGCCACCAAGATTCAGTAGACACTGGCCTACAAAAAATTGGTCCTTTCCTGTGTTAGACAGCTCAAAGGGGCAAATCCAGATGGCCTAAGGGTTCCAGGTACCAGGCTCAAGACTCATACCAGTGGCGGATTTAGGCATGGGCGCAGGGGCGCGCGCCGCCCCCTTTTTGTCCATTAGAACCTTTGTTCTTCGTTTTTTTTTTAATCTGAAAAATGTACCCTTTTGGTACATTCTGTTTTCAAGTTGCATTTTTTTTTTTTGAGCTGTCATGGAGACAAAATAAATTATCATATGGTACCGTACATTTTTTTCATTTCGGGTTCCTTTTCCTCACAACCAATCAATGTTGTTAAAATTTTGCGCCTAACTCAAATACAAAGGAGAAGCAATTGGAGGTTGTAGAGTCAGGTGATTTTATAATCTCCTCAATTGCTCCTCCAAATATATCGCTATTGTAGTTGAGTTAGGCACGTTTAAAAACGTCAGGGCATCGTGTTGTGAGAAACTTGTGGAATAAATTAATTCTATTCAAGAAGTCAATGTGCATAGTTCAGAACTCCAGCACCATACTAGTTCACCATTGTGAGACTGAGGTATATATTTTTCTTTGTTTTATTAATTTTTGTGCCAAAGACTAGAGCCCCAATTACTCAGTTGTATTTATTGTAAGTCCTGCTTTTTGTCGGGGTATGCCATAATGCCTTTAGGAGTAGAAAAGAAAGGTTTAGAGCCTACCTACACTCTCGGCTAGTAAGTTGTTCAGCTCAGGTTTCTGTTATTTATTCTGGGTGAGAAGTAGAATGATCCCACATCGGGCCAGCTGCATCCAAGGCACAGGGAATTTACTTCCTTCATAATCCGGAGCTACCAAAAAAAAAAAACTTAGCCAATGGGAAACGAGGAGCTCACAATGCAATGCGTCGCCACGGAATGTTAGTGGGAGGATGCTCTGAGGAAAAAACGGAAAGGCTAAAGTCAGCATTAAAAATAGAGCAGAGGTACCACCATGAGCGCTTCCAATTTAGTAGCTTGCTTGATGATGATAGGTACGTGTCCGAAAAATAATATTATCTAGTTCTGAGCAACAGCATTTTTTCCAAGTGTGGCCTAGAAGTACTATAATGGAAATATAATTTTGATTTTTTCCATAGTGGTTTACTATTGGAATTTAATGCTTTAAGTGATACATTGGTGTTATTACAAACTGCACTTGCAGAGATTTATTGTTGGACAGCAGTGGCTGTAGTTTCATTAGATAAGCTGGAGTGTATAAAACGATACTTGCCTTTTCAAGCCAGCTGTTTTTCTTAGATAGGTAGTCTAGCTGTAGTGGAAGCTTGGTGTGTAAAAATAGTACCACAAGTAAGAAAAATGCAAGAAAAGCAATAGGTACCACTGCTTCCGCGTCCTGGTTTCGGGGATTCAGATTTGGGAAGCGGGTGTGGATGATGTTAACGTGGCATGGGAAAGAATTAAATGATTTCTTTGTGGAGTGACACTATTTAGAAATTAATGCTTCAGCTGATATATCAGATTATGCAATAATGTCAGGCCAAGAAGCTCATGGTTTACTGTGAGCAATTTGTGTTTATACTCACATACACACGTGTATACACGTATTTG
Source organism: Protopterus annectens (assembly GCF_019279795.1). NCBI lineage: Eukaryota > Metazoa > Chordata > Ceratodontiformes > Protopteridae > Protopterus > Protopterus annectens. Next base: position 540,850,840 of record NC_056740.1, read on the forward strand.
TCCCACACAGGCATGTATATATGTTTCCTTGCTGTGGTGATTTAATATGATCAATTTATTTTCTTGCTTAGTGGTTTAGGTTCATTTACTTGATGCGAATAAAGTAATGTCTTCGTTTTACGCGCCTTTGGTGCTTAATCTCCTCCTCAGAATTTAAAAGCGGGAACTTTATGTTCACCCTTTAATATAGTGAGTCCTTCACTTTGCGATTGGCCTACGCATGATGTTTGATCGATCATATACTCTAATTCAGTTAAAAACATTTTTTGTCTGAAAGTGTTGTATACACGAGTACTATGCTAAGGAAATAATCAAATAATTTGATTATTCTTTAATTTAGTAATTGACTCATTATTAGGCTCTTTTTGGTATATGACTTGAATCTTGCCTTGGTATCAAGCCTATAAACAAAGGATAGTAACAGTCCCAACTTCACCGTCCTTCAGAAAATATGGAACACTTATGGAACATCAAGCAATCTATTAAATAAATAGCAGCACTTTTTTCCTGTCCAGTTTTTGTTCGAAGTCACTGTGGAAAACCAAACACCTTTCAGGGAAAGGTTCGCAAAACGCAGTGGATGCCCATGAAGAAAAAAATCTGGAGCTTCCAAATCATCCTCTCTAAACCCCACTCCAAGCTCACATAACTGCCAAGAACTTGCACACCTACCCGGTTGTAAGTCAGTACTTTTTTTCTGGTGAAACGACGCCTCACCTACTGAAAGTATTGGGAGGCCATGGAGAATCCAGGCTCACCTCTTTAATTGTCCAGATTTTTGCCTCATATTTTTGGTCTAGTCCTCATAAAATGTGTGGTTTTCTGGCAAATTATTGATGATAAAAATCACTAAATTTGGGCATATATTTGAGTTTCAGACTTCATATCCTTCAGGACATTCATGATAACACATCCTATTTATTATTATAGCAGCCTTCTACGTTTATTAAGAACAATATTTAAAATCTCTCTCTAGTTTTGGACCTTTGCCCCTCCCCCATTATTTTAGAGTCTGTCCAGACTTATTGCAGTAATAGGTTGAAACTGAGGTATGTGCCAAGCTTATAGGGCACACCAACTCCGCACAGTAGATACTCTGGCCACAAAGAAACCAGAGAAACAGATAAGCGCTGTGTGAGGGTCAGTAAATAGTAATTCTTCCCTTAATAATAGTAATCCCTTGCTTAACGCACCATCTCGGCAAGGTACCAGAATACTTCATTATAAGGAATTTTGAGTCTTAAAAAGTCAATGCTCTTTGCAGTTCCTCACAGGAAGGGTCTGCCACGCATTTAGTGTTATGACTTTTTAAATCTAATTTTATTGTAAGTAATACTGAGTTACATTAATTCACCAAAAGAACTTTCTATACAAACTAGCACATGCTACCATTTCATGTGCATCCTATCTGAAGTTATTAGTAAGGTGTTCCATATTTTATCTTTGTTCCTTATTTTGGAGGAAGAATATTTACAGCTATGATCACCTTGCAAAACAGGTGTTCCAACTCCAAAATAAAATGTATGTAGTCTGATTTGTTCAGTATATTTAGATTTGTATCTTTGTTGAAGGTGCAACTTAGACAGCAAAATGCTGGAGCCACCAGTTTGTAAAATCCCAGCCTTCCGCCTACCCCGAACACTGCGCATGTGAAAGACTACGCATGTGTGATTAGTGAAAGCAGCAGAAATCCTGCCGGGAAGCATGAATTTGGTACTTTACTAGCCCCAGAAGTCAGTAAACAAAGCCCCTGTTTTAGTCACCATGGGCCATCCTCCTTTGGAAATCAGTGACTGCTGTCATGATAGCCCCAATTTCAAGGATTGGCTGAAATGTTATGAGCAGGAGTTAGAACAAATAAGTTAATTAAGGATATCATTAGGATGGGAATTTGCTCATCGCAGCTATCAAATGTGAGCATTGCTAAGAAATGGGAATGCAGTTTTCAGTATACGGGATCGTTGGTAAGTCCCTTTCACCGTTGCTTGTGCTACGGTATACATAAATGTGCAGTGAAGACTGTGTCTTTATCATAAGATGGTTTGAAAGATAGATGGGTTTGTAGGTGGCAGTGCTGACAATTACTGTTCGACTGTTTATGTAGCACGTATTACTGTTTATACAGTGACTGCTTTGCTTAAAAAGTGTTACAGTGGTACAGTAGTGTTAAATGTATCTTCTAAACTGTTTGCTTTAAGAAATTGTAGAATAATATGCTTGTTTGATGCCCCGGGCAGATACGATCATCCTTGCAGACTAACATCAGTACCATCCACTCTACCTAGAATGTATGTGAAATAGGCTGTGTTTCTCTAGGCACGATTTCACATGTAGAACAGAAGCTGTGTTTAATGATTTCACTTGTATAGTAGCTAGGTACAAAGGCTGATTTTTTTTTTTTTTTTTTTTTTTTTTTTTGCGCATCTTGCATACCTGCCGGGCAGGTAAACAGTTTTCTACTAGCCAAAGTTCACCTGGGGAATGTTAATTGTAATTATCCTGGTTTCATTCCCACCACAATCCTCCCCTGCTTATACAGCAAAATCATGTGTAACTGAATGTAAAGTGAAGTCTTTCCACACATGATGTCAGAGCTTCTTAAGGTGATCTTTTCACAACCACCATACTAAGTGTCCCACTTTCTTGCTTCCACCCCGGTAGTCATCTAACCAGACTGCGCCCCCCCTTCTGCAAATTCCTGGATCCGCCACTGCATACAGGTCTAAGCAATTGGGGCGCAACCACCTCCAAATATGGAGGAGATAAAGCGCAAACCTACAGAAAGCAATCCCAATGACTTCCCTCTGCCTACACCAAGCACTTATCTTTTGGCAGCACCCATAGGGGGAAAATTTGCACTTTTTGCTCAGAATTGGCAGTTAACCCAGGACAAGTGGATCCTAAACATCGTGTCACAGGGATATAGATTCCATTTCCACACACTGCCAATGACAAATGGTTGGCCAGATATGCCAAAAAATCAATGGGCAGAGGCACAGAAACAGGTTACATCCCTCATGGATATGGGAGACATTCAGACAGTACCAGAACAGGAAAAAGGACAAGGGTTTTACTCAAGGCTGTTATTGGTACCCAGAAAGAACAAGGCCTGGCAGGCACTACTGGATTTATCGATTTTGAACACATACCTGGACATTCCAAAATTCAAAATACTCACTTTGCAGCAGCGTCTGCCCATGCTGGGCAAGTATGCTTGGCTGGTGACTTTAGACCTAAAAGAGGCATACCTGCATGTCTCAATAAGACGGTCTTGCAGAAGATACCTCGGATTCAAGGCTGGCTTAATGCATTACTAATTCTCTGCACTGCCCTTTGGCTTATCTACTGCGCCCAGGGACTTCACAAAGTGCCTGGCACCAGTAATTGCATTTTGCAGACAAAGATGTATTCAAACATATCCTTACTTGGACGACTGTCTCATTCAAGCAGAGAACAAGGACATGTCTGCGACACCTGGCGTTTGTGAAAAGGCTTCTAACATTCCTAGGGTACACAAACGAAATCACAACTGGTACCCTCTCAAAAGGTAACATTCCTGGATGCAAGCTTGAATACAACTGCCCAGATGGCTTAACTCACGCCAGACAAACAAAGGCAACTGACTACTTACTTCAAACTGATGGCAGCAAAAACCCAGTCTTCTGCAAGACAAATTCTGCAGGCTCTGGGCTTCATGGCATCCTGCATCCCACTGATTCCATATGCAAGACTGCATATGAGGAAACTTCAATGGTACCTAAAAAGTTTATGGAGTCAACATTCACAGTCTGGAAACAATGATTCCTCTCATTCCCTACCTTCAGCAGGAGTTTCTATGGTGGGCAAAGGCCTGTCACCAAAACATGGGACGGCCCGTCACTCTACCCCCTGCCAGCCAAACCTTAACTGACGCATCAGATTATGCCTGGGGGGCCCACATGGCAGGAAGATGCATTCAGGGCATATGGGCACCAAATCAATGCATCTACATATCAACCAGAAAGAGGTGCTAGCTGTTCAAAATGCCCTAACAGCCTTTAAGGATTTACTTCATCCAGGGCAACTACTGATAAAGACGGACAACACCACAGTCATGTGGTATGTAAACAAGCAAGGGGGCACACTTATACCCCCTTTGCAGATTAGCCATGGCACTGTGGGACACAGCTTTGACCTACCAAGTACATCTTCAAGCTCAATTCCTGCCAGGAAAACAAAACACTCTGGCAGACGATTTAAGCAGAAACCTTATGGATCCTCACGAGTGGAAACTAAATCCACAAGTCTTCAGCATGATAACAGAGAAATGGGGGAGCCCAGACATAGATCTATTTGCCTCTCCTCAAAATTATCAACTGAAAAGATTCTGCACAAGGACTTATCACAGACAAGCATGGAAAGTAGATGCCCTATCTTTCAGTTGGAAAAACCTATCCGTTTACGCCTTTCCTCCTAAAAGTTGGACAAGAGTAGCCAAAGATGGTATTAATTGCCCCGGACTGGCCCTGCCAATACTGGTACCCAGTCCTAAGGAACTTGTCTCAGTACCCAGATTGGTCCTTGCCTCAAAAACCACAAAAACAAATTCTTAGAATGGCAGAAGACCTTATTACGCTGATTAGGGGAAGTCAGCCTTCCCCTGCTAAGAGAGAGAGACCAGTCCCCTACAGCTTCCAGAGACCAGGAGTCCGATGACTGAGATTTCTGATTATGAAAACATGCCCTTATCTGCTTATGAGGATTCAGATGCAGAGGAATCCATTCCATCTGCCTCCCCTACATAGGATTTTTCTTTTGGTGAAGCCTTGCATACCTTAAGAGAGCATTTCCACTGGGAATGCCAAGACTATCCTCAGTCCAAAAAGAGACTCAGAGAATTCCTAGAGTTGCCTGACCACAGGCCTTTAGCAATAACCACCCCCACCCCCCGTCTTGGATGCTGTTGTTGAGGTTTTTATGGAATCCAGTCTTACTCCTGACACTTTACCCCCTGCCCCTAGGAAACCAGACAGGTACTACAGAGTACCTGACCCCCTCAAATTTATTTTCAAGAATCCTACTGCTGACCCAGAGATCATTTCCCAGGGGCCTAAAGGTATCAAGGCCATTACAGCCAAGAATCCCACCCCTTCGGACAGGGATTTCAGAGCTTTGGACAGATGGGGTAAAAAGGTATATACCTCTGCAACTCTTGCTTTTAGGGCATTGAATTGTCAGTTATACATGCTGAAGTACCAGCAGCATATTATGGAACTTGTTAAACAAAAAGTGGCAACCTTTACAGATTGTGGCAACCTTTACAGATTGTGCAGAAAATAAAGAATTGCAGGAGCTTATGCACTCTGCAAGCCAAGTCAGTAAGCATACTTTACAGTGTGGCTTTGGTGCCCTAGAAGCATCTTGCCGGACAGCAGTCACTGGATCTGTACTGAGAAGACAAGCTTGGCTCAAGGAGCAGACCATGTCAGATCAAAGTTACTAGATGCTCCTTTGAACAAGGCCAGATTGTTTGGCACCAAAGCAGAAGGGGTTCTTAAAAATATGGAAGAAAAAGTGAAGTCTTTGCAGACTGTTAAAGAATTCTTACAAGTGTAACCCCCTAGATTCAGTAGGCATTGCCCTTCCAAACACTGGTCCTTTCCAGCCCCCTCCAGGCCTTCTCACACCAGACCCAGGGGAAAAAAAACATCCAGACTACAGTCTCAGGGTATGCAGAGATCTAAGCAATGGAGTGCCACCACCCCTAAAGCAGAGAGTGGTAAGCCACCTCCTTAAGGAAAAAAACTCTCAATGACTTCTTTACTCCACTCCCCAGCCCTGCCCAATTGCTTGTACCCCTAGGAGGAAAACTTGCCCTTCATGCAAAAAACTGAATGTCCAGTACTCAGCACTGATGGGTCCACAACATTGTATCCCAGGGGTACACTTTTTGCTTCCATTCATTGCCAGCCCCAAGTGGGTTTCCAGATCTTCCTCCAAACCAGTGGGCAGAGCCTCAAAGCCAAGTAGCTTCCCTTCTCAATATCAGAGCTATTCAGCCAGTTCCAGTAGAACAGAGGGGTCAAGGAATCTACTCCAGACTCTTTCTGGTACCCAGGAAAGAGGGCTCTTGGTGCCCAATCCTGGATATTTCAGTTCTCAACACCATCCTGGTGGTACCAAAATACAGAATGCTTACCGTGCAACAGCTTCTTCCTATGCTAGCCAAGGATGCCTGATTAGTCACCCTGGACTTAAAAGAAGCCTGTCTGCACATCTCCATAAGGGAGTCGTGCAGGAAGTATCTATGTTTCAGGGCAGGATCTATGCATTATCAGTTCTCTGCACTTCCCTTTGGCTTATCTACTGCGCCCAGAGTTTTCACAAAATGCCTGGCTCCAGCCATTGCATTCTGCAGGAAGAGAAATATCCAAATTTTCCTGTACTTGGACGACTGCCCGATTCAGGCGAACAGTCCAGAATTGCTGTTGTAGCACCTGACATTTGTGAAACACCTTCTCACTTCCTTGGGGTGCACCATTAATGAAAAGTAATCAAAACTGGTACCCAGTCAAAAGATTGTATTCCTGGGAGCAAGCTTGGACACAACATCCCAGATGGCATTCCTCACTTCACCCTAGGGTTCATGGCCTCATGTATACTGCTAATTCCATATGCAAGACTGCATATGAGGAAACTTCAATAGTACTTAAAACGTCTTTGGTGCCAACATTCTCAGGACCTGGAAACAGTCATTCCTATCATACCCTGTCTAAGGACAGAGTTCCTTTGGTGGGCAGAAGCATGCTACCACAACAAGAGACTGCCCATTTCTCAACCCCATACTGCCCAGACCCTAACCACCGATGCATAAGACTATGCCTGGAGAGCACACATGGATGGCAAATGCATTCAGGACCACAGGGGCCCAAGGCAAATTCATCTGCACATCAACCAAAAAGAGATGCTAGCTGTGCAGAACACCCTGACAGCTTTCAGATACCTACTCTTTCCAGAACAATTGCTAATAAAAGCAGACAACACCACAATTATGTGGTACATCAAGAAGCAGGGGGGAACCCACTCTGCAGGCTAGTCATGGCCCTGTGGCACATGGGCTTGGACATGCAAGTCCATCTGCAAGCTTAATTCCAGCCAGGCAAACTAAACTCATTGACTACTTAAGCAGAAGTCTCCTAGACCCAAATGAGTGGCAATTGGAGCCCAGCACCTTCAACCTTCTGATTCAGAAATGGGGGACCCCAGACGTGGATCTCTCTGCCTCTCCCTACAACCACCAGCTCAGCAAATTCTGCACCAGGAATCTTCACAGCAGGGCCTGGAAACTGGATGCCCTATCTTTTCAGTGGGCAAATCTCTCAATCTATGCCTTTCCCCCTCTGCCCCTTCTGTCAAGAGTATTATTCAAGATAAGACAGGACAGACCAAGGACAATTCTGATTGCCCCAGACTGGCCATGCCAGCACTGGTACCCTCTCCTGCTCAGCTTGTCACCGGTGCCACCCTGGCACCTACAGCAGAACCCAACCCTGCTCTCTCAGCAGGAGGGACAGATTTTGCATCCACAACTGAAAACCCTAAATCTTGCAGCCTGGCTTATTCCTTGAATTCTCCCCCAGCAACCCTATGCAAGCAGGTGCTGGATGTCATTCTTGAAGCCAGAAGACCCAGTACAAGAAAATCCTATGCTGATAAGTGGAAAAGGTTCTACTCCTGGATTCTATCTAAAGGAGAGGACACGACTCTGCCCTCACTGCCTCTAATCCTGGATTACTTAGCTGTACTACACAAAGGCCTATCTTTCTCCTCCATTAAGATACATGCCTCAGCCATTTCAGCTCATTACAACACTGAGCCACCTCTCTTCTCGCACCCTCTTATCAAACAGTTCCTGATAGGGGCAAACAACTTAAGGCCACCACGGAGAGCACCCACCCCTGCTTGGGACCTTAACTTAGTACTAGAAAAGCTCACCCCCCCCCACCTTTGAACCTGCTGCATCAGCAGACTTAAAATTCCTCTCTTGGAAAACATCCTTGCTTCTGGCCATCACTACAGCTAGAAGACTGTCTGAGATGCAAGCACTTATGGCTGTGGAACCCTTCATTATTTTCCATGCTGACAGGGTTTCCCTCAGGACTGACCCTTCCTTCATGCCTTAAGTGGTATCCAGTGTGGCTGTCAACCAGTCCATCCATTTCCCTACTTTCTTCCCTAATCCTCTAAAGGGGAAAGGATCCTGCACTCCTTGGACATGCACAGACAACTCAGATTCTACCTTGATAGGACTAAGCCCTTCAGAAAATCTGACCAGTTACTAGTCAGCTTTGCAACAGGGGCAGAGGGCAAGGCCATTTCAAAACAAACAATTTCCAAATGGATAGCACACTGCATCCATTTTTGCTACAAGCACCATAGGAAGCCAACCCCTCCAGGGGTCAGATTACATTCCACTAGGGCAACATCTACCTCTGCAGAATTTCTCAGGGGAGTCCCTACCAGGGACGTCCTGGAAGCTGCTACCTGGAGTTAAGTACACGCCTTCACCCATCATTACCACCTGCCTATCTTTTTCCAAATCCAGGGCAGGATTTGCAACAGCAGTCCTGCAAGGCATACTAGCCAGCCCTAACTCTTCTTGACTGCCTACACCCTTCTTCAGCTTTGAGAATCCACCAAGTGTGATGACTGCAACAGTGAAACTTGAGCATAGTACAGTTGTGTACACTTACCATAAATGTAGATGCTCAAGTGTATTCACTGTTGCAGTCCTGGTTTCCCTCCCTTCAGCCCCCTGGTTTTTCTCTCTCCTCTTTGTGGCTATTACTCACCCCATCAGGGGTGTTGGTATTTACTTTTTACTGGTGGTGTTTTCCCCACCATAACGTAGCTCCCTATTTAGGGGGCTCCTGACATTTGGGGCAAGAAAAACTGATGTAATGGCGTCAGCTGCCTATTTTTATACCCCCTGATGACCTGACATCAATCACGGAGCGACAGCATCCGACGCAGAAGTACTAAGTCTCTGGTATTCAGGCCGACTGAGGGCTACCTGCAGGCAGATAACCCAAGTGTGAGGACAGCAACAGTGAATGCACTCGAACATGTATGGTAAGTGTACACAACTGTACTTTCTTGTGCAAGTGCCCTTCATCTGGTCCTGTAGTGATTTCTGTATCTACTGATGAGCCTTCTAGGCTGTTGCCTTCTATGTTGATGTGAGGTAGTGCCGGCTGTGTCGGGTGGAGTAGGGCAGTGCATGTGTAACATTTGCCAGCATAGCTAGCTGGAGTTTTGCAAAGTTATGTAATCTGAATGTGAAACTGATTTGTATAGATGCTTGTTTAAAAATGTATTTGTAAAGTTGCTTGTGTTAAAATGTATCAAGAATGAGTCCTACTAGGCAGAAAAATAAATATACATGTATGTCAGACTGTATTGTTGTAACTGATGAAATGTGTATGTTTTAACAGAGGATACTGGAAGACAAGTGGTTGAGCTCAGCCCATCTAACCTTAAGAAAAATAGCCTGAAGTTAAATGACTTTGTTTAATCCATAAAGATTTTATCTCGCAGGTCTGACTGCAGCCAGACACGCAATGTCTTTGAAAAGCCTGGGTTGGAGTCCTGTTCTGTTGTCCTTAACGGTGAACTAATTGTTACCCTGAGGTGTCGGAGAATGGTTTGTTAGTTTCTGCAGAAAGGATGGAAGTGTTGCAATTGTTTTACAGTTTCCAGATGCTGTAGTGAACCATAAAGTTCTGTATGTGTATTGTGATACATTAGTGCCAGATCTTGGCTCAGTTTCTAGTGAGGGGGTAGTGTGGGAACCACAGTCGGGTGAGCAGATGTGATGTCATTCTGTAGCCAGTATTTGAATTCTAATGAGAGATTTGAGGTCTACACTCATGTTTTTGGACCTTACAAGACACTCCTCCAAGTTCATTTTGCTTTGCTTTAGTAAGTAACTAGGGAACAGTAATTCTTACATCAGTCAGAAAAATAGTGAGATTAGCTAAATGTATTTTTTTCTGCATCTGTCTTCAGTCTTTCCATCTGTTTTTTTTTATATTTTCTGTGATTGAAACTCTGATGTTTATTGTAAATATTCAGTATTTTCATCTTTTTATTTATTATTAAATATATCTAAACCTTTCATTGTGGCTGGTCTTTTAGAAAATATTTAACCTTTGAGGGTACTTGCATTTATTTAGTGACACTGTGGTTCCACATTCCTAAACGTCTTGCCGCTTGGTTAAACACCATTTGTATAAGTATTAAGTTTACTAACTGTAATTGGGAACCTTGTTAAGAGCCTTAAAGTAGATGGATTTGGATGTTCTGGTGGGCAGTAGATCTGCCTTATAGTCTGGGTGGAGGTGGCAGAGCAGGTAAGCTATGCCAGCCTTTCCCAGGTGTTTGTGTGGGAAAATCAAATCTGAGAGAGACTGTGTGTGTGACAGCTACTTTGAATAAGGACACTGAAAGCACTGATTTCACAGAGGGGGTGGTGGAAGACTTGGCTTAGAACAACCAGCTAAGGACTTGGCTCTATAGTGATCAGTGGGGAAGTCTTATTTAGGGCCTGGAGAAAAAGCCCTGCCCCAGGACTGGAGTGAGCATTCCCTCTGTGTTAAGGGAAATTGTACTTTGTGCAGAGAGCTGCATCTGAAATTACTGTGCGTCTATTTTTCTCTCAATGAACTTTCCACACTGGTGTCAGTGGTGTGGATTGAGGCTATTTGATCTCTGGCCCATAGGCGGGATGTCACACCTTCTTCCAAGCTTATTCTTTCAGATAAAGATAGAGCTGTGGAGAGGATTGGTAAAGAGGGTTTTTACACTTACTTCAGGCTTCAGGGGCCATCAGTTACAAAACTCGCACGACAAGGTACATCCTGTCTTCTCTTTCCAGATTGGGAAGATCATTTTTGATATGCCTGACTCTTGAGGGTAAGACCTCAGCGGTCTCCATTCACAGTTACACTTCTCAGGTTGCCCATCACTCTGTTAAATGCAGCTGTGATGTAGCTGATGCATCCTCTAGGGCTGCTGCCTGTGGCTCAATGATGTGGTGGTATTCCTGGCTTTGTCTTCAAGCCTTGCCAGATGATGGATATCAAAGCAATACTGGACACTACCTTGAATAACCAGAATTTGTGAGGTACTGTTCTTTCTGACCTTTTCAGTACCTTACAGGATTAAGGTAAAGTCATGAAAGATTTGACGTAGATTTTTCTCACCCCTATTCCCAAGTTTCAGAGGAGCTGTTTTCTAGTAAGACCGCTTTTTTGTGTAGGATGTCTAGAAAGTCTTCTAAAGGTAAAAAGGCTCTTAGGTGTGTTTTTCAGGTAAACCTACTCAAATGCCCAGGCCACAGAACCAGTCCTTTCCTGGCAAATCTGCAACCATCTGACTGTCTGCCCTCCTGGCCAGGTTCTCTTGTCTCATAGACATTCTCTTTCTCTGTCTCCCAGTTTGGCAGCTGATTACCTCAGACATCTGGGTTATCTTCATTGTCTGTCAGGGTTACTTTATGGCTTTCTCTCCTTTTCTGGTATCCCCCCCCACCACCACCACCAAAGAACATCTTTCTCATTTTCCAGGAGTATTGCATGGTCTGCTGGACTATGGCACCATTCAACTGATTCCACAGTCCGAGAGGTGTTTGGGTTTTGATTCCAGGATTTCTCAAGTCCCCAGGAAAGAAGGGTCTTTCAGACCTCTACTGGCTCTTTCCTTTCTAAACACTTCTCTCATAGTAAAAATAAAGATAAAAGCAGCGGTGCCATGAAATATGTCTCCAAGCAGCATATAATATAAACAAACTTTTTAATGACTGGTTAGTGCTTTCACCACATACTGTGGCTTCATCAGACCATAAACGTACATAAATTTAAAACAGAAAAACAATCTTTATATACTTACAAGTATCTCTCATTATTTTCAAATCCTCATTCAGTCAACCATCCCCTTGGCAGTACGCCCCCACGCAATGTGAATGACGTCAGCTCTTCTTCCCCTTATAATTTAAAGGCATACTCTTATAAAATACATAACATAGTTTAACTTGCATATAGTAGAACATTGCTCAAATCATTATGCAATGTAGACACATGATTGTACATATCTGCATGTTAGCATGATAAATGCTGAATGCATTATAGCTACTGAAAACATACTCTGCTATACTAATAAACAAGCTAGGTATATTGAGTCAGTAGTTGAATCACTGAAAGGAATATTTACAAAGTTAACTGTTCTAATAAAGGCAGTTAACAGACATTCGTATAGCCATCTGCTATGTTCCTCTAGTTAACCCACTACATTTTAGCTGGTTTTGCTGTGGTTATAGATTCAGGTAAGTGTGTGTGTGTTAAGGGTTTTGGGTAGGGGCTGTGGTGTGTGTCAATGTGTTTTGTTGTTGTGATGTGTGTGTGCGAGGAGAATGTAGCTTGTGTGGTGGCGTTGTGTGTGTAGTGTGACCTCTGAGTAAGAATATTTAAGTAGGGGGTGGGGGCACAGGGGGGCTTGTCCCCCTGCTTTTATGTTGTAGAGAGCTTGTGTGTATGTGTGCGCAAAAGAAGCGTGAAATTCAAAATCTCTGGTATGCGAGATTTTGAATTTCGCAGTTCTGAGTTTTCGTGGTTTCAAAAATTCGACTTTATAGCTTTGAAGTATTGAATTTTGATATTTCAGTATTTTGAGGATATAAGGTGAAACCATATGTGTGTGTGTGTGTGTGTGTGTGTGTATATATATATATATATATATATGTGTGTGTAACATCTTTCTGAACATGAAGAAGCATGACACTAATTTCTGGCTTCATTTACAATCTTCAGTGATTTACCAGGAAGTCAAACATGTTTGAGGGACAGAGGCATGGGTAGAGGGTTGAAATGCCTTACCCTGTCTGATATATTTTTTTATTCATTTGATCACAGTTTGCCATTTGAAGTGCACTTCATCAATAAAGTAACCTTAATTTGTGTGTGATGAGGGGAGCATTAAATACTTTGGTAACCTTTATTTTAAATGTAAAATATTTCCTCCAACAATTACATATGCTACAGCAAGTTTGAAACCTTGGGAGCTATTTTAAATGAAACACACACACACACACACATATATATATATATATATATATATATATATATATATATATATATATATATATATATATATATATATACATACATATACATATATATATATATATATATATATATGTGTGTGTGTGTATATTTATATATATATATATATATATATATATATATATATATATATATATGTTTAGTATCAAAATGATGAAAGTTATTACAAAAATCCGTTCGGAACCTCGAATGGAAAGGCTGAATCACAAATTTCACTTGGGTGAAATGTCGAGTCTGCTGATTGAATTTAGCAGATTCCACAAAGTCACCAAACATAAAACGTGATGTCCACATAGGAGCCCAAGTGCAACTCCTACACTTCACATTACATCTTTGCAGGGGGCCTGTGCCCCCCCCACCCCCCCTGCTTAACTATATTCCAACTCCAAGATGCACTACAGTGAGGAAAGGGATGAATGTCCCAATCCGCACTGTACCGCAATCTCTAGCCCTTAGATTGACTTCATATCAGCAAATGCTGCACAGTGGCATTCGCTGATATGAACTACCGACAGTCAGCAACATGGCATTCGACCATCTGCTGTTCGATGTCCCATCTGCAGAGCATCTGCATTGGGAATTTTGATTGTAAACCATGTGTATGTCTATTAATTACATAGATATAATATGTAAATGAATATATACATATACACACACACGTCTGTGTGTGTGTGTGTATATATGTGTGTGTATATATATATATATATATATATATATATATATATATATATATATATATATATATATATAGTGTTAAAAAAGACAAATGCAAAACCATACAGATAACGCCTTTTCTACTTGCACTAATGCCTAACAGTGTTTGGGCGGTTATCAGGGAATAGTGCCTGCTTAGGGGTATTAGCATTATGCCTTACAGCGCCCCTGGGTAGGAATTATTTCCCCGATTAGTGGCCAACCCTATCGGGCATTGTTACTTGCTTGTAACCTTTTCATAGCTTCTCAAAGAACATTACCTTTGGCTTAGGTCTGCCTATTGAGGCTGTGAGCTAGAAAATTGTGAACATTGCTTGGTCTTGCAGGGGCAATGGCTATGCCTTTATGCCATTTTATGGGAGAGTTACCTGCATATACTCCCTTCTATCTCTAGTTTCACAGTACATCAGGGTAAGAGAAAAAATGGACAAGCATGACTTTGACTTTTGATGGGTCTCAATGTTGTGGCTTGAAATTTGAGACCAACGGAATAGATTTAATATTATCGACTTCCAGGCTCTTAACAGGTTTCTCTCAGTCTGCCTTTCACTGTCTATCAACTATATTTTTTCAAAAGTTTTCTTGCTTGTAAGAAATTACTGAAATATTTGATTTTGCAATAAAATAGATACATGTATTTGTTTTTTACTCTAATACTTCTGATTTTGGATGTGTAATTTTAAGTGTCACATTAATTGGCTGCTACTGTCAGTTTTTAAAATATATCCATGCAAGTTAGTCTGTGTTTTCATCTTCTGATTGTATTAAAAGGGTACCTGGCTGTCTTGACCAAGTAGAACTTTTTTTTTGGTGGGGGGGAGGTTACTGTTTGGAGACGACCAGATTAGCAGTCATACAGCTTTGAAAGACCTAATTTTTGTTAACTAATTTTCCCGTCTGCTAAGTTTCATGATGTGACTTGATGCACACAGGTTAGCAGAGCTGTCAGTTTTGAAAAGGACTTCTGTTTCTATTTTTGTAAAGGACTTGAGGTTTTTTTTGGCCCCTGTGATGCAGATCATCAGCTGGCACAGGGAAAGCCTTAGGATAGGTATGCTACTTTGCTGGACATTAAAGATATGTCCATGCACTACTTAATTTTTGTTGCTTGAGTAGGTGGGCTGGTCTGCTGCCCCTTTTGTGTGTCTTCATATAAAATATGCATGTCTTTTTTGCTGTTCAATACCAAACACCACAGTGCTTGATGTTATTTTTTTTATTTTTGAAGAATGGAGTCAAAAATCATTCTTTTCAGAGGTGGTAACAGTAAAAGTATCTGAAAGTGTGAAAGTAAAAGATATCTGAAGTGTTTGGACACTTTTTCAAGAGTATGTTTTACAAAGCAGAAATTAATTGCATTATTTTTGCAGTAGATGTTTGTATTTAAAGCAGATGTCTGATTCACATGTAACACAAGGCAACTGGATTAATGTGAAGTAAACGGCGTTGTGGTTTGTGTAACTTAGTGATTTTATCCCTTCCCCCATTCCTTTACTGTTAGACTTTTAATTTGGTAAACTCTATCTTGAACTTACTCCTTTAATTAATCTTTTACATGATGACCATTCTCGTGAAACCTACTGCGCTCATTTTATTGGCATGCCGTTTCTCATTTATATTTATATTCCTTCCTGTTAAGTTAGAGAAAGCAATAATCAGTAGTTGCTCTTTATCTGTAATAATGTGTGGTGCGCACTGTTATCAAGAACAAAATACTGTTAGTGCTCTGGAGAGACTAGCGGGATTATTGATTTAGGAGGCTGCTTGGGACCGCTGATGCCTGTCACAGGAAGACAGTACAGAGCTAAGATGGCCTATATGATGAGATAAAGGCTGGGTTAGAATAGTGATTACAACAGAGGACCTGCTAATCACTGACCTCTGTAGGGATCCTCGGGTTTATCACTAATCTCACTTGCACTTGGCATTTTCTTACACTGCTGCCTCATCGTTCATAGCTGAGTGAGTAATTTGGCACGGAGTGTGCGGGAGGAGGGTGCATTAGTCCAGCAGCTGTGTTTGTTGGCAAAGGGTATTTAAACATCATCCATGTAGCCAGCAGTGTGCTTGGCAAAGGTCTTGGCTAGTAACATTTAAAGTCTTAAGAAGTAATACCCTAGAAAAGCTTTCCTTTTTTTTCCTCTGTTCTCACGGATTCTTGCATTTAGCCTTTTTTTAATTAGGTAAAATAAGAAGTGTGCCACTTCATAAAAAATGAAATGCATTGTATGAAAAAAAATATATATATATATGTGTATATATATATATATATGTGTGTGTGTGTATGTGTGTATATATATATATATATATATATATATATATATATACACACATACACACACACACACTTGGTAGACACTGTTTTAATGTTGCAAATGCAAAGTCCGTCATTGCTACTTTACTTCATGCTTTACCTGAACTGATATTTAACAAATATGAGAGTTGAAATGCAGGTAGATGGTGAAATCTTTAGTTAGCATAAAGGTCTTTTGGCAGCTGTTTCAGGAAAACTAAAACAAACGCAAAGCATTTACAGATGGTCCTACTTCTACAGGAAAAAGTCACCTGCATTTAACTTAGACGTGAAATAATTCATTTCTGTGGGTTTATTCACATGAGTAAATGCAATGAAACAGTCAAATGCCTGTTTGTTATAATTCCAGAGGGACCAGTTTTGCTTGGTTTCAGTTCTTGAGAAAGATCCGAGAATTGGTCCCAAAACACCATTACATGACTCTGTTTAATGCAGGAATACACGAGAGAGAGGAAGTAATATGAATTTATTGTATACCGCCAGCATGTACCAGGTGTCTGCTCTTAACATCCACCAATACGCTTATTTTATACACCATTTTGTTAAAAGCTTCAAGAAATTTCTTTTAACCATTGACTTCTGCCAGAATTAAAAACTAAAACAAAAATTAATTGCTCCTGTTTGTCAGAATTAGTTTGCAGCGCCTTGATATTTAATGATAGCAGTAATAGACACGCACACTTTACTGTAGCAGGCAGTGTGTGTACATGTATGTATCCGTGTTTTTATATATTAATGATGTGTGGAGGGTGTAACTTAAGGATGTAGAGACACCTTTAGGCAGCAGATTAACAAGGTAGACTATTATTTTTGTCTACAGACTATGGGGGTATTTTTTACATACACCTGTTTGTACCGTTCTTCTGGTTCGTTGTGTAGTCTGTCACAGATAAGTAATGGTTATTTTATGATGAGTGGCTAAATTACAACAGTTTTATCTTTCTCAGAACTGGTGTACAAGTTCTGATCATGACATTAAACAAGTGTAAATGTATTCAGATGTTTATAAGGTTTTAGTAAATGTTTTTGTTTTAATGTATACGGTTTGATTATTGGGCATTGATATTACACAAGTTAAGTGCACAGTTTCTTTAGGTCACAGATTAAATTTTAAGTAAGATTTTTCCTGCAATGTTACAATAGCATTTGATCAGGTAAGGCTCCAGTAGTTTCTGAGATTTGTAAGTCATTAATCGTTTTGCACGCAGCTCATTTTCAGCTGGTAAAAGAGTCTTATTGGCGCTAGCAGCAAGGCTCTTGGTGCAAATAATTTTGTATGTTTGTTTTGTGGCTGTTTATGCCTTCATAGCTTATTGCTCATATGAAAAAGATGATAAACCGCTGGGT
The DNA here is from genome assembly GCF_019279795.1 of Protopterus annectens. NCBI lineage: Eukaryota > Metazoa > Chordata > Ceratodontiformes > Protopteridae > Protopterus > Protopterus annectens. The sequence continues at coordinate 540,868,372 of NC_056740.1, forward strand.
AATTGACAAAATTAAAAAAATGTGTGTGTATGTATGTGTGTGCGCACACACACACACACACACACGCACACAAATTAAGCTGTCCTAGACCGTGCTGGTTTCTGTTTTGTCACCAGCCAGCTGTTGTGATATGCACTCTATCATTGAGCTTTTTATGCAAGGCCTAAGTTTTTTTATTACTGAAGCAGTCATGACTGTTAGTTTTTATTTGTTGTTGTATGTGTAAAGTGGTGCTGGGTTTTTTTTGTGCCCCTTTTTTATTTTTTAGAACTACATTTTAGACTTATGTTAATAATCGTATGCATCAGTCTAGCATCCTTCAACTTAAATCCAGATGACTAGATGCAAACCAATAAATTTGTGCTGGGACTGCCCTGCTTTGAAAACATTACTTTCTGAATTTGTGCAGTGAAACTAAATTTTAAACAAAAGAAATTTGCATAGTCACGTTTCATGTTTAATTGTACACCTCTCCCTGTCTTTGCCATTGTTATTCTTAAGTGTTTTTACAGTAATCTCTCTTGCCTTTGGGTTTGTGTCATTTTCCTTCCAAGTGATTTATTCAACATTTGTTTGTTTTGGTTTTTATCCATGATGCCTTAAGGCAGTGCATGTTTTATAGAAATGCTTCGCAGTTGCACAGGAGTTGATGGCACCCAAACTTGAATGACACCTCTGTTAGGCTAGCACACTGGCACACAAGTTTTAGCTCTAATTATGTCTTACGGTTGATTTAGTCAGAACCACAACCCAGGCTACTGTAGAACAAAGTGAAGTGAGGGAATCAGGAGACACATGCATCCTTCCAATCAGGAATTAGCATGTCAGCCATAGGTGCAGTGTTTCCTAGCATTGGTGAGGTGTTTGCAGTGATAAAACTGTATTAGCTAGACTGGGAAGGCATTACATCATACCATTTCTGGCAGGGTTTGTAGTGTAATTCCGTACCACTTCATTTCTGGCTTTCCATAAATGCAATTGCCTTGTTTCAGTAATATCGGGGCATTTGCCAATGACTGGAAAGGCCCCATGGAGGAAGTGTTTGTTCTTGAGGGCATATTGGTGAATGGCCACTTGATAGCAAATGAGTCTTAAAACAACAGAAGGATATTTTGGGGGAATATAGTTCAAGATTGTCATTCTGGTGGCACTGAGTCTAGTATGCTCATGGGCATAACCTGCCACAGATGTTAGCAAGACATGTTAAACGGATAAAATTGTCAGCCATTTGTTCAGACATTGTTTTATATTTAGTCAGGAGTGGAGCAGCACGGTGTCTTTCTTAGATTGTATTGAGTCAATGCATGCAATATTGCAGTCTACCGTAGGAGAGCCTTTTTCTTCCAGATCTTAATGTAACAGCTTAGGGGGTGGTCTTGCTTTAGTTAATCTGTCACCATTTGTTGTTCTGTTCCTTCATCTTTGTGTTTTTTGTGGCAGAGATCTTTGCTGTTAAAATGGCCCCCCCCCCCCCCCCCATTGTATTGTTCACAGATTTTCCTCAAGTTGCCTATGCAATGGGGACACACCTCTGTCCTCAGGGAGGCATTACTCTGGTACATTTCCACTTGCTAGAACTTGGAGTTGCTAGAATTATAGCTAGATAAATCAGATTGGTCTTGCATTTGAATACCAGATATGAAAACTGGAGGTTTTGTTGTGCAATAAGAATTGATCTATTATGGACATTTAGGTGGTGTTAATCCTTAGGACTTTTGCACTGCTCAGCAGATAACTTTCACAGAATGTTTTTCCACCACTGAATGCATTTAGTTCAGTTCCAGGCAGTGCTAGGCTATTTCTTTAGAAACATCTTTATTAAATGATCACTTATGATACAGGCAATTTTATATTTATGTAAATGAAAAAACGTTTTGTCATATTTTCAGTTGAAAACATTGTACATCACATATAGTCTTCTGTATAGTCCTGTCAGTCAAACATTACGTAGCTCGTTCAAGTCCTACCTTCCCTTAAATCTCATTCCTCTTCCAAAATCTTATTCTGCATGTATTGTTGCACAATTCCCATTTTTTTCTATGTAATTTGCTGTTATCTTTTCCTAAAAATCCTACTTCAAGTTTTTATCTCTGTGACTATATTCACTACTTCTAGTACTGTGTGTTTAGACTTTGATTTCCTTTTTCAACTAATTGCTTTTTTGGTAGCCACCAGAATTAAACTCATTAAGGCCTTGCTATATCTAGGCAATTTGGATTCTGTATCGCAGCTCAAAAAAAAAAATGCTTTAGTTACACCTATTTACTCACCCAGTATTTCTGGCAGAGTAGACTGCCAGGAATTTTTAAAGGCTGCCCAACTCATTACACTTAAAAAGATATGTACCAATTACCTCTTTTTCCACATCACACCTCCAATCTATCTAAGGAGAAATTCTTTGGAGTCTGCTTGGTATAAAATACTTATGCAAACACTTCCAAGCAACAATCCTAAATCTTCTAGATTTCTTGCTCATTTGGGAGACATGCATATATCCTCCCATGTTTCTTTGTGAATTACTTATCCAGTCTCTTCCCAATCCTTTCTAACCTCCTTTGATGATTCCTATAGTTAGCATGCAATATTTTGTATGCCCTAGTTATCCCTTTTGTAATAGCTTCTGTTCTGTATTCTACTAAAAACACTACCAGTGCTGGTCTTTCACTCAGGATCCTCTTATTCCTTTGTCTTTACCTATAATTTATCAATCCTTGATAGGAATCGCTAGCCTGCAGTCCAAATTAATTCTTGGCCTCTTCCCATTCTGTTACCTTTCCTACTCTAATTATTTGCTCCCAATACCTTAGTTCCTTTGCCAGTTTTCTCCAGTAAATTCTAGCCCCCTCTTGCCTGTTTGTTAACCCTAATTGCAGTCATCCCTATCGTCAGAATCTCCTTTTTCCATTCCCATGTTGGCTTAATTCTTAGAATATTTCCTTATAGTTTTTGAATATAATAATCTATATGTTTTTTGTTCTCCTTATCTCATTCCCTCCAGTGCAGCTCTTTTGAGTGTGTATCTTTAACTCCCAGTGGATGTGGCTTGAGCCTTTAAAAAAACGAAGTTGTTTTACAGTTCTAATATGTACTCATTGACAGAGATTAAAAATCAAGTTGTTTGCGCCATCATGTGTACTTTAAGATAAAATATTTTGTTACCTTGTATGTAGTATGGTTTTGGAATTATTAATGCAAATGTGAACAATTGATATTTAACACCTAGATACGTAGTAGGAGGTAACTGCAGAAATGCTTGGAGGCTCACTATGCTGTAATGAGTTAAAGATCTGCATCCAAAATCAGTCTCTCCTCATTTCTTGAGCTTCGTCCCATTTTGTCGTTGTCATCCCTTTCCACTTTGAATTATAGCTTTCTGTTTGTGCTGTATATAGGAGCCTTAACCATGTAGCTGTGAAATACCCCTTCATATCAGTTAATCCCAAACTACCTTGTTCTAGTGAAAGGATCTTATCCAACCTGAATCTTGCTGTCTTCCCTCCCAGATAAAATCCTTGAACTGTCTATTGGTTTCCTAAACCTTTCTTCTGGTTGATAAAAGTATACCTGACCTGTGTATAAAACTAAAGGGACTAAAAACATTTCCACTGCTTGTATCTTGCTATCCATAGCCAGAAAATCCATTTTCTCAGTTATTGTATTTTTTGTTCAGTATATTCCCACATATCCTTAGCTGCCGTAACAGATTCCTTTTTACCCATACTCCTAGGTACTTTTTATCATGTCCCCATAAGTATGGGTATTTATGAACAAATTTGTGTGTTTTTATGTAGCTGTTGCCTTTATTTTATCTTTATTAATTTTGAATCCAGAATAGATTTTAAATTGTCTCAGAATGTATCCACAACACTGAAATGTCATTTTCTGGTTTTATCAAGTGCAAAAAATATCATCTGCAAATAAAGCTAACTTTTCTTGATTACCATATCAATTATACCTCAAATTTCTGAGTCCCTTATTTTCTTTGTCAGTGGTTCTAAATATAAAGCAAATAAAAAGGAAAGAGGACACCCCTGCCTGGCTCCTATGTAAAGGCGCCGGAAGCTGTTGAAGACTGGGGGGGGGGGGTGAGAGGGGCACTTAATGATCTAAAAAGGACACTTTTTGTATAACTATTTACTACCACAACATAGATTCACTTGGAGGACTTTTTAAGCTTAGCCAATTCCCTTTTGGTGCGCGATTCTTGAGTTAACATTTTCTGATTGGTCTTCGCTATCCCATGGCTGATAATTGTTTATTAGCCCTAGTGAGAAATACTCTGATCATTCCATAGATAATTTGAGGGGACCCATATAAGGGATGCAGCATTTAGGAACTGCCTCTATCCATTAGTGGCATGAGGGGCAATCCTTGAGTACATTTTCTATTGCCCATCCTTAAATGCAAGTTGCATTTCTGGATTTTATTTTTTTACATTTTATAGCACAATGCACAATATCTGCTAAACAAAGCAATACTGTCTCACAATGAAAATAGAATTTGCATTAAAACTTCTCTGCCCTTGAAACACTCATTCATTGAAACAGCATTAAAACCCACACCACATCCAAAGAAAATGCATCTGGCCAGTGGTGGATAAATATTACCTTTGGGCTGTTTTCAAATCGGAGGCCCCTTGCGCACAAAACAAGAAACATACATGCGTTCTTTGATGCACCTTCTTGGCTTAATTAAATAATATTCCTTGTATAATACAGCACACTTAAACTTAAATTAGAGCACATTTTAAATTTATTGTTTGAACATTTTTCCAGTAGGCAATGAAGCAAAATGCATGCACTAATAACGACAAAAAACTGCCCTATTCAGAACATTTTCATGATAAGTCTACTTCTACACACTATATATGTGTGTGTGTGTGTGTGTGTGTGTGTATATATATATATATATATATATATATATATATATATATATATATATATATATACACACATACACACACACACATATACAAATACAGAATCACAGTATTGTAAGCCATAGGCATATGTTGCACAGCTTCTTGCACTTATTTTCAGTGGGGGGGGGGGGGCAAAAGGCCAAACACCAGGGACACATTTTAAACATTGCTTGTATAATTTTGGAAAGTTGCTTGCATAAAATGTTACCACTGTACATTTCACTGCCAAGTCTTGAACCCAGGACACTGTGCACTACAGTCAGAGCAACATACCACTAAGCTAAATCAGCAGTTTCCTGAAAGACAGGAAGACCAACTTAAATGGCTATCATTTAGTTAATTCATTTCTCACTCATCAGCATAGCTGTCAACCTCCTAGCACAAAAATACAGAACAAAGCCAATAATGGGGGAATACAGCCCCAAAATAGGGACACATTTCAAATACTGATCTTATAAACTTTAGAAAATTGCTAGCATAAAAGGTTTTGTTTTACTGCTCCTAAAAACCAGAGATTTAATGAGGATTTCATTCCTTGCTGTTAATGAGGAACAGAACAAAACAAAAATGTGAGGCATAAATTTACAAGTGATGGTGACTTGGGACTTTAGGCTCTTTTTACCTGCAGCCAAGGTGCAGGGATTGAGCTTGTGTAGTACCTCTAGCATAGTTTGTATTAGTATTGAGGAAGGATTTTATCTGAAAGCTTTGCTACCATATAAAGTGTATTTTCTCAGTTCTTTGGTTGTTTTATTATAGTACCTCTAGCCACCAGATGTATCCTGTTGGGGGCAGTTACACACACACACGCACACACCAGTACCTTCAGCCCAAATGGCTCTGCCATAAAGAAATTGCCTGCCCACCCGAACGGTAAATCCAGCTCCTGCTGGCTGTATTCAGACTCCGAATCTGCAGTTAAAGGAATCTGAATCTGCATCTTGGCTCTGCATTAATAAATCCTTCTGCCGTAAAGAAATCCGCCTGCCTGAATGGTAAATCCTCTCCTCCTGCTGTATTCAAACGGCGAGCGGCATGCTGACACAATTGCACATGTTATGAGCTGTTGAGGACGTTGCAAGTGCTGCAAAAGTGGGAGGGTGCCCCTCGTTCTGTGGTTCCAGTGCCCATGCTCCTATGTTCAAATGGAGTGTAGAGAGGAATCCCACCACACTTCAGTTTTCACCTCCGATCCCTCATATGTCCTCCTAATTAACCTTATTACTTTGTCAGGGAATGCGTATGCTTCCATTGCCAAACTCCTAAAATCCCAGCTTACTCTGTTGAATGTTTTCTTACAATCTGCTTCCCTCTGGATCATCATTGATCTGTTGATGTCAAATGTTTGCCTCCACTCCACAAAACCACATTGATCCATATCTATCAATTTTGGCATCACTTTTGCCATTCTGTCAGCCATTATAGAGATAAACATTTTACAGTTATGGTTTGGAATCAGTGAGCCCATATGAAGTTGGGTCTGATGTATCTTTAAAATCTTTATGTATTAGAGCCACTGCAGCTTTTATCCAGGATGTTAGTGGTTCCTTTCCTTTTAAAATACTATTAAAGCAAAATCTTCCAGATCTTTATCACTTTCGTAACTTCCAGCTTCCACAGGAGTGCCTTCTATTCTTAAACTTTTCAGTAGATTGGTTATAAAATCATTTTATCTGATCTTCTCCTATCCTGTTAGTAATTGAGCCTCATCTGTCTCTATGTGCCAGACTGTTCTTAAGAAAAGTTTTGAACTTTACAGTGTTGCCTTTTGATTTCATAGGTACAGGTCAGCAGACATGTTCGCTCATTCTTTAGTACTACTTTTGCTTTGATTAATTCGTCCTTCTGATATTAGAGCACCGTAACCCTATCATGGGCCGAGGTTTTCTTTCCCCAATTTTTTTTTCATAGAACTTTGGCTTTTTTGGCCTCCATGTGTCATTTTGGTAATAAATTGTACATGCAACAAACAAGTCACCCATGCAGACATTCACAGTAAATAAGGTTATTACTTAGGTTTTCAGCATTTGTGAATTCTGTGATGATGTGTACTAAGATTAACCAAGCAATTGTGTGGAGGTGAACAAGTGGGCCTTATTACTACTTGGTTCTATGGCTGCTGCTTGCATACAGAGGGGGTCTCCATCCCATATTTAGCCTTTCTGCCCAAGTTTTTAACTAAAACCTTGCTCTTCTAGGTTTCTTAGATCTTTTTAGAAACCACTTTGGGTTAAGCTGCCTAAATTTGTTAAAACAGTCTACCATTTTTTATTTATTTAAATACAAATTGGGGTCGAGCACTGATCACAAAAGACCAGTTTCAGTCTTTGTTTGGATTTCTTCCACTGTACAACCTTGTTCATATTACTTGTTAAAAAAAAACAGTATGTTGTACATTGTAGTAGTGTCATGTGAGTACCATCCATCTTATAGCAGTGTTAGGTAAGTACCACCCATCTTGAAGTAAGCTCATGAGGTTTCATTAAGTCAGTTGTCCATACATTAGTATGCTTTTTAGATGTGCCCTCTCGTCTGTGTGTGGGGGGGTGGGTACTAAAAATTGTTTGTTTGAAAGGCTTGTGTGCATAATGTATGTTTGTATTTGTAGCAAGGTGCTTGTCCGAAGAGTCCTGTGTTCAGTGCAGTGCTGAAAAGCTAGATAGAATTTGCCAAGTGAACTTCTCACCTCAGTGTACTTTTACTGTTTTTCATATTGATGATTTTCTGCTAGACCAGGGGTCTGCAACCTCTGGCTCTGGAGCCGCCTGTGGCTCTTCCACCCCTCTGCAGTGGCTCCCTGTAGCTCTGAAAAATAATGGGCACTCTACAGCACAACACACACACAGAACGATTTAGTATTGGATTTCAAATATTGCTCTTATAAACATGCTAGAATAACATGGTTTATTTTACCATGCATTCTACACACACTGAGAGCGATCGAGCAATTCCTTGTCAGCATCAGCATCTCCTGAAAGGTTTCCATACCTCTGAAACTCTTAACCACAAGAAATGTGGACACAGCCACAAATAAAGGGGGAACAAAGGAAGAAAAATAGGGGCAGACTTTAAATATTGCTCTAATAACAGACACAGTGTTATTCAAGCAAGTTTAACATGCATTTTCCACACACAAACACGCTCACAGTTACTTATCAACTGCACAGGTTTTTGCAGAATGTCCTGATTTTTGCCTAATATTTTTGGTCTGTTTCTCATAAAATTGTTTTTCTGGCAATTCATTGGCAAATTATTTATTTATTATTTTACATTTGTTGACCGGGATAGTCTGTCTGGGTGTGAGCCCATTTTCAGCGGAGGCCCGGGGAGAAAAGCTCCAATAAAACAACATCATTGACAGGTACAGTGCTAGTTTTACATAGAATTTAACCGAAATGTCTAGAGACAATAAAGTACAATATACAATAGGCACTTTAGTGGAAAGGAGAAAGTTATTACAATATAGTCGTTTTTTATATATGTGTATATATATATATATATATATATATATATATATATATATATATATATATATATATTTTTTTTTTTTTTTTTGAGGGCTGAGGTCCATCTTTAGTTGATACGAAGTCAGAAAATAGACAGACATTTGAGCTTCAGACTTCATACCCTTCAGAAAATTCATGCTTCAGACTTCATACCTTTCTGAAAATTCATGCTAATTCAAAATCTGTTGCATCAACTTTCTGATTTTGTAAGAACAATATTTAAAAAGTGAGGAGGGACACAGTAATGACCTTGACAAGTTTATTCAATCTCTTTCAGACAGCATTCCCTTTTTGGACTTTGCCATTTTTAGTTGTGGGACACAAATTAACTTTTTTGACATTACTTTATCAATCAACAGCAACACTGGTCAGCTTGTTTCCAGTGTTTATCATAAGGAAACATATAGAAACAATTTCTTAGCTTTCCGCAGCCAGCACCCCTTTTTTTATGAAAAGGAATGTACTTAGGGGTCAGCTCATCAGATTGTCACGTATCATCTCTGAGGACAGCACTTTTCAGCTTGAAAGTAGTTTTCTTTCACATATGTTTGCAAAACGTCACTACCCAGAGCAATTGATTTTTGATGTTTTTGCTGAGGTAGCTTCTCAAAGACACAGCAAGCACAAACCAGTTCTAAAATGTGGTTTTGTTCCCAAATCTAACATTAATAATGAAGCCAACATAGACAATGTAGCTGTCCCCTACCCATTTGCAGGGACATGTATTCCATCAAAAATATAATACATAACTGGATTATTATTAGGGCCCAAAGTGTTGGGTTATTATCCTTGTTTTTCTTACAAAAGGACCAAGACACTAAAAATGTCATTTGACAAAGACACAACACATTTTTGTGATAATCCTACTTTGTCTACAGTCTCTAATGGCATGTTTTCTTGTTCTAGATGTTTTGTTTGCCCACATATTTACACTGGCACTTTTTTCAATTTTCAACACTGTAATTTAACTGTTACATTCTACAAGCATTATGATTGCCACTTTGTGTTTGTTTATGCTGGTATTTGCAACTCATGTCGGTGATATTGTACTTGAGGGCCTCACCATATGCGCAGTAGCAAGCCCCGCCCCCGTGTTATTTCATAATCTGGCACTAATGAATATGCATTCCCTCAATAGCGACACTAGCATATGTTTCTAGTATGTAGAATCTAGTGTTCATATCCATAACGTCCAATAAACCAATATAGTTTATATAGCTATGTTGTTTGATACTTTATACTGTGCAATGTTACTGATAGTTCTAATTCTTAGACCATCTTCCAGTGCTGACTTTGTGAGTAAAATATTGCCGTAAATTTCTAAGTTTAAGAGCATTATTTAAAAAAATTCCCCTTATTTTGGATGGCCTTTGTTCCACTTTTATTTATGGCTTTGTCCAGATTTCTTGCTCTAAAAGTTTGAGCGGTATATGTGTCATTATTTATTGACTTCAACCCTCAACGCTTTGCAGAAAACTACCAATTTTATGAGAAAAAGACAAAAAAATTAGGTAGAAATCTGGACAGTTGAGAAGTAAGAGTCCACTATGAAAACACATGGGAAGGTGCATTGACTATGACAATCCAGCACAATAGGGGTTGCTATCCATGTTCCAAGAAAATGTTACAACTTTTGAAGTAATTTCTTTTTCTGTCAGCATTTTTTATACGTCGTAGCAAATGTCACAAAAGTATTGAGTGCGAATTTGTTCTAATTTTTATAAAACTAGGAACAAGCATGAAAGGGGGCAGACTTATTTCTAGGAACATGGACGATAATCATTTGTATTTAGTTTGTGTGTGTGTAGTGGTCGTGGACTTAATGCACATATAATCTGTAAGAGGAGAAACTAGGGCTGTCGGCTGATTAGAATGGCATGTCAATCATGGCTCATTACATATGCAGACCTGGTCGTCAATCATTCATGACATGCCCACTTCTGCACGAAATGCAGGGTGAGGCCTTCAAGTACAATATCGCCCTCATGTCAGACTTTTTATGTGGGAAAGACTATCAGGAAGCTTTCAGATCGTGTTAAGGAGCATCTGGCAGCTATTAGAAAAGGTGACCATAGTAATGCATGAGACAGACACAGTATGTTTGTTCAAACTTCTGGTTTAATTTTTTTTTATTTTGGAACAGGTTGACAATTTTTTTGGTGACAGTGAAACCTTGCTGGAACTCCGAGTTACATTGGCAACTGTTATGCTGACACCACTCCCGTCTTAATGATAACTTGAATTTAAAATGTGCTCTGCGGTGGTTAGCTTTACCACCACACCATGCCCACAAAGTAGCATCATTAGTTACTAACAGCTGTACATATTCTGTTTATTGACTGGTTTATTTCTAGCTTTGATGGTTACCATTAGTTTCTATGGAACTGCTGTTTCTTCTGCTCCGTGCACAGTATTTATCTTTGATTCAGTACATTTGTATTTAGTTCTGAAGAAGTGTTTTATATCAGTAAAGACATGAAAGCGCTTAACATTTCAGACTCAGTGTTTTATTCCATATTTTTTTTTCACCAGTAAAAGAAGTTTATTAGTTTTATTAGCATTTTTCTTAATTTAGTTTGAGTAAGGTTTTAATTTTTAATATTTAAAAAGTGTCCCTATTTTTGGGTCTTTCTCTCCCCCATTATTTATGGCTTTGTCCATATTTCTTGCTCTAAGAGGATGAAAGGTATGACACACATGCGCACACACACACACACACACACACACACACACACACACACACTCTGAGAGCAATCAAGCGATCCCAATAGAAATCTCAACAAAGGAACAAAAATAGGGATGGATTTGAAATATTGCTCTTATAAACTTGGTTCTTTTATATATAGTACAATAACTATATATAAAACTTAATACGCTGTGTTATCTTCATTTTATGGGTCAAATATGTTTTGTGGCTCCAGATGAATTTTATTTGAAGGGGAGAAAGGCCAAAATAGCTCTTTTGGTAATGAAGGTTGTACCTGCGCTAGACCTACAGTTATGTAGGTTTTATACATCACCATCGGTAAGTGATGGTTCAAAAGCTTAATTGCCACTGTTATGTAATTAATTTGTATATTTGTGAAACTCCATTGTTTAGAGCAATTTGTCGAAAAGGTTACATTCAATGCAATAAAAGCTGTCTGATTTTTTTGTTCTTATATGATTACTACGCATTATGTATAATTGAGCCTCACTCACTAGCCCTCATGTAAATGTTGTATAGCCCTCAAGTCATTTGATATACCCACAGTTCTGTGGAATTTGTGTACTATTTAAAGCTGTTGCATGGCATGTTAGGATAGTCTGGCGAATCAAAGCTCTTTAACTGTGTAGTGTCAGCATCTAAGGCTGGACTGCCAAAAGGCTTCATAAAATGGATAGTTGATTCTTAACTTTATAAAAAAAAAATCTAATTTAAGCAGTGAAAAAGACCAGGGTTACTAAGGAATTAAACACAACAAAGGAATACAAGGTGGGCTGTCAGTGGATCAGAGACTGAGTAATATCATTCTAGGTGAATGGACAGAACAGCCAGAAAGTGAGCTATAGTCAGTAGTGGACTCAACATATTGTGGGGAAGGCGTAAGCTTAGCTATTAAAAAAAAAAAAAAAATGCTAAAATGTTTTTTTTCTTCTTCTTTTTATGTTTTTGCTGCTTTGCTTAATGACCATCAAGTTCTTCCTCTCGGTAAGATGTGCACTGTGAAGGGAGATGTGATGGTGGCTTAAAGCTGATGGATGTATCCCCACCTTCCTCTGATTGGTTCAGGCATTGGAGTAGGCTGTTACTGGTAACTGGATATCTCAAGGCTTTTTTCTGATGACTCCTCCTTAACCAGTGTTGTATCTCTAAGTATGTGCATAATAATCAGTTGTTGGGGTGTTTTGGGGCAGCACTGCTAACCAAATGCAATGTATCCTTGTACAACAAGCAATAGTATTAGGACTCAAGTTTCAAATGAGGTGCACACATTTTCATTTCATTGAATAGGAGTCTGTAAAATCAGTTGTCCTTAGCATAGTACTAATTGCAGAATTAAAAAAAAGAGAGAGAACTTTGTGCTGTGCCGGAAATTATGCTCCACCCCAGTTTACACAATTAACTCTGAGATCCGTGACAGACCTTTTTCTTCCACTGTAGCAGTTTCACAGTCTAATGCTGTGCTACTGAGTTCTTGTTAGACTTAAGTCATGTCCATTGAAGGATTATTAATCTCATTTTATTTGGATGGTGTAGATAACTGGCGTCAGTGTGACCATCAGCAAAAGGTTTAACCATTGTTGCATTGTATTACACACGTGCTGGTTAAACTGGGCAAACTCTATTCATAATGCATACAGGAGAGAGTGTTTTCAAGCATGACATTTTTGTTTTCCATATTTCCCTTTTGTCCTTTTTCAGTTGTGATGTTTGGGGTTGTACCGTAGTGTTTATGTGCGCTTCTGCCTGGCAGATAAGCACCTCAGTCTCGCACACAGGTATGTTTAAACACCTCTGTATCTCACACACAGCTGTTGCTTAGAGTGGTAATTATGAATGGTCATTCATAAAATTCCATTTGCCATGGTGAGCTGTTGAGGTTAACTTGCGCAGGCAGTTTAGTCATACATGTGGAGAACAGCTTAATCCTTTTGCAGATGTCTGAAGCAGAGTTTTTCTAGTACACTTAATGAAAACTTTGAAGTACGCACACTGGCTAACCAGTATAGGTTACAGACCTCTCCCTACTTACACTTGTGTACAAAACGCTGCACGACTTCACCTTTATTTAAGTCCAGATTTTTGGCATAATACAATGTGCAACACTTACACTGCTATGTGGGTAATACAGTTTGGATGTGAATATTTTAACTTCCACACACCATGCATCCTCTGCGATGCACACTCAAATGGCATTAAAAATTGCCATTCAGATAAAGAATTTAGGATTAAATTGCTAGAACATCAGCAAGAGAAACCCACTTGCACCTGCTTTAAACAGTCTGCAGTAACCTAAAGCAGAAAATTGCAACATTATTAAATGTTTCTGCGCTTATTCACTTTCTGTATTCTTAATGTAGCTAACTGTGTGTGTAATGTACACAGTGGTGCAAAACATCCCCGTTGTACATTATTTAGTATAGAAATGATATTCTACTTTTCATTCTCCCGTTGAATGGATATAATCTGGTTGGCATGTGAGCACATTCTTGAGTGGAGCTAATTTGCCTGTGACTGTGCAGATATTCTGCATATTTGTAAACTTAATTTGTAAATGATAAGTACTACAGTAACTGTTTCTGTTCTGTTGTCTTTCCTGTGCTGTGGTTGAAATGGATCCATTCACAGTCAGTTGACTACCTTAGTTAACACTTTAGCTGAAGACCTTAACATTTTTTGGGGTAAAGTGTTAACCTTAACCATCTGTTCATGGTAGTAATCTCTGTTTCTGTGCTGGTTGGGATTTGGAGGTAGTGAGCCAAACAGCAGCCCATTACATTGTTGCAAGGCAAAATGTACATTGATGTAAAGTGGGATACAAGTTGCTTTATGTTAAAGGACAACAATGGGATTCTGTTATTAAATGTTCAACTTCTCCGTCTTTTTTCTCCCTATTTGCTGTCCCTGCTATGAATGAACAATACAGCATTTAAAATATTTTAAATATACTGTTTCTGTCCACTAGAACAGTACCTTACTGTATTGGGTAGTTTCACTTTCTCAAAACTTTTATCCCACCCTGGAAACGTTTGCTGCAGTCTCCAATTCATTGATGTCATCAAGACCAGTGAATACAGGTAGTTTTCTGGCCAATTCCCTCCCCAAGCTGACATCACCACGATCCTTCTAAAAACCCACCCATGCTGTGATGTCACAGCTCCCAGGTCCTTCCCCTACCTCTACAGAAATTAAAGGCTAGAACAAGGAAAAACAGTACATGAGTCAAGCCTCCTGCTGTGAGCTGTCAATCACTGCAGGTAACAGCTCAAATTACCCTTAGCACTTTGACAGCTGGGGAAGTTGGGTGTGAGGGGGGATGGGAGATGAGTCAAACTAGTGCAATTCAGGCTTCACAAAACAATGCAATTTAGCCATTCTAAAAAGAAGCAGCAGTAAAAAGCACTTTGAAGGTCTTATGTGGCCATTTGTACTGTTTGTGTTTTAAGTAGTCATTGAACGGCATGAAATGTTACTTAAATGTAACTGAAAGACAGCAGTGTATACACACAAAATCAATGCAGTAGCAGGAGCTTTAGGAAGAAAAAGTAGCCTGTGGGATGTAATTTTTTTACCGACAAGCACTGCATTGTGGGATACCAAGAGGCAGAGTAAACAATCAAATTACTTCAAGATGCCAGACCACCATGTGGTCAGACTCAGAAGTTACGAATCAAAATGTTTAAAAAAACTGTAAATAGTCCCAGAGTGGTGGTAAAATGTAGGAAACACCAAATCATGATGAAGTAAACATGTCTTTTGAGTCTGTGGGTGTGGTTCTCCCTTAAGTGCAGTTAATGACACATGCCATCTTTTTACTTATTCACTGATGAAATATTTCCAGAATATGATTAAAAGCTGATAACTGTGTAAGTGAAGACTCATGTTCAAATCTCACTGTTAACTCCACCCTCAACATGCCAGTTATGTATTTCACTAAGTTGTTCTTATAGGTTCATAGGTAAGTACTAGGCTATCTGCCCAAGGGCATTTATAAGCCTAGCCAGAATGTGTTGGATTTTGCCACCCCCTTAGATTAGTTCCCTGTGCCTTTGTCCAGCAGAGCCATTAGTTCCCTGCACCACTGTGCAGTAGAGCCATTAGTTCCCTGCGCCACTGTTCAGCAGAGCCAGTGCAGTGATCCCTGGGGTAAATTTTCTGTTTCTCATCCACCCGTCAAGGTTTCTCTTGAAGAGTGTTGTGAGGGGCTCTGCCTGATGTATATTGGAATCCTGTTCCAAAGCATGGGGAGTCTCTGGTATAGGTATCTATCCCTCCAGTATGTCCTAGTTATTGTTGTGGTGAGGTTTATATCTCTAGAGCGTGTGGCTCCTGGGATTTGTTTTTTTTATGTCTTGTCTACCTTACTGTCTTACAAATGGCAGAAATACCATGCAGATCCATTGACAGAAAACACTGGAACATGTGACATCTAGCACCTTTTACTGGATTAGCATGGCTTTAAACCAGCTGTTGAGCATGTGAAAGCATGTTGAGCACTACCTGTGAGTTCAGTAATTTCCTTACAGATCTTTAGACTGTTATATTATTGAGCTGTCTGGAGCACTGTTTGCACTTGGTCAGACCAAGCCAATAAAAATGTAGTGAATGTGACATTTTTGTCGGTCTGAGTAATCGCCATGATGTCATATACCTGTATCTGTTGTAATCACCTGTAGCAGCCGGAGCCTGCATCATACTTTAGTTTGCAGAGTCAGGTGAGTCATAGCTGTAGGTTGTCTATAAGTGAAAAAGTTGTGGTTTGCTCACACACCTTGTCTTCCTACTGCTTTTGGGTCATAGATTGTGAAATAGTAGCAGACATTGTACACCAGAGTGAGATTTTAGTTTTGTGAGCTAACATTGAATTTTTAATGTTTTCTTAACTCTTAGCAAAGTCGGAGAGGGGACATTTCTCAGTGTATAGTAATCGGGACTCTGCAGTTTCAGGAGGGGGTCAGGTGAGTACCATTTGTTAAATTTCACCAATTTTGTTGGCCTGTATTTCTGTGTCTTAGTCTAGCTGGAATAAAAGAAAATGCTATTGATAAATAAAAACTAAATCTTGGTATTGCATTCGTTGGGATTTCTTTGTTAAGGAAAATGTCAGTATAAAATCCTTCTTATGTTTTAAATTAAGCAGTGTTTACATCAACATTTAGCCTGCGTGAAAAGCATAGAGTGCTAATTCTTTGGTGAATTGTAGGCAAGAAGTGTATTGCAAGTGTTTTATTCTACACTGCCTGTACCGTTGTGCAGCGTCTTCATGTGGCAGCACCTCTTGTCTAGGGACTCGTCATTAACTAAGGGTCAGCTTTTATCTTTTGTTTCCTTCCACTGTATGCATACTTCTCTGAAGCGCACACTCGCACCAGAGGCAGCCTTGTTTCTACCTCAAGTGTTGCTGCATTATTAACTGTATTTCTAAGCAAGGGTTTCACTGTTCAGAAATACCGAGTACATTATTTTTTTTAAGTAGTGATAAGGGAGAGATGGCTGCATTCATTGAAATAACTGATCTCTGTATAATGAAGAAAATGGACTCTAGTTCTGTGAGACACATTCCACTTGTTCATCATCTGTGGGATTGCTGTTGGAGGTTAGTTAAACACTAGGGGGCAGGAAGCACAACTTGGCGACACTGCTCTGGCCCTTGCAGCTGCAGGCCTCCATCTGTGTTTGCATAACACAGCTGCAGGAAGTTTCACTGGCATGTTGTACCCATGTATTGCCAGTGGGTGTCACTGTTACAGTACAAAAGTTAAATTAAGGAGCTGGCTTGCCATGTATAATTGAATCTGAAAAAGTACTTGCTTTTCTATGTAGGCACTTTCCTTTTCTGCCTTGAAGAAAGGCTAATCGTTATTACTAGCTTATTCAGAATTTGCATGTGATGTGTTCTGATAAAGAAGAAACTGAAAGGAGAGCCACATGTCCCTTTGGTGCACTTCTTTGTTTTGGGTTGAGTTGTATTACATTTTATAGTGCTGCCTTGGGTTGAGTTGCATTACATTTTATAGTGCTGCCTTGATTTTGTGTTTAATTTTTTGGCCCGTATAAAGCAGATCATTGGCTGCCACTGGTCTCTCTTCTCAGGCATCAGTAGTTGCTGTAGACCACCCCCCCACTGGACCTAATTGGAAGTCTCCCTTTTGCCTGGAAGGAGGTTGGAGCATCCCGGTTCAGTGTCATACTCACATCTGTAGAGATTTTTTATTTGTATGCCCTACCCATTTCTCTGCTCCAGCACTCAGTGTGCAGTGATGCAAGGCTGTTATGACTGCATCCTTGCGTGCTCCCGGTATTTTATAAGCATGAGATCTGTACACCAGTGTCATCAGTAGAACTGTCATCCTTGTTACTCTTATACAGCTTTGTTTTCCGTTGCTAGACTCGATAAAGCATGACTTGATATGTCAGATAAATTTTTTCTATGTAGTTTGACTTCCCTAATGAACCCTATTACCAATGATTCCCAGGTCATCAGTCAGTCAGCTTTTTTCTAATACCTGTTTTATCTTTGATTGCCAGTTAGGGCTGTTCTGTACATCTGATTACACTGTAGTGCCTGGCAATTAATACTAGAAGTGACCGTGTTATTTTTTGGATGGTACCAATGCCGAGTTGTTTAAAATGTCAGTTGTTTACTGCTGTCATTGTGTAATTATTTTGTTTGTACTTAGAATTATTTATAATTGAAGTTCATATACTTGCACTATTACTTTTCGGCTGATGTATGTTCTTCATTTTTAATGACTACCTGCTGCTACGCCATTATGTAATGGAAGTCATGATGGTTCATCTGTGCCTTTGTCCTGGGACATGGCTAAAAAGGGTCCTTGGGTGGCCAGTTAAATATATAGACAAATAGAATAACTTGTGTGACCTAGCGTGTCACTTTCAACACCTGCTGTAAGAGCATTTTGCCTTGTTTAGCCTCACTATGCATCTACTTTTACTTTTTTTTAATGCCCAGCCCTTGTCTCATAAATGTGGAAAACTGCTCTGGATGACAGCCAAAGTGTGGTAGCAAATATGACTCACTGCTTTGTATGGTTTTCTTTTCGGTACTTTTAGTCAGTGTTGTGTTCTTGTATGAAGAATGTTTTGTTTTCAGATTAGGTAGTAAGGTTTGTTCTCTCTTCATAATGTGAATGTGATATGTACTGTTTATTTCTTAATGGCCCACTTTGTGGCTGGAATTGGTGCATTCGGATTAGGTCAACACTGTAGTTTTTGTGTCTCTTAAAATTTGGCATCAGTCCTTATCCTTGACTGGAATCTTTTATTCCTTGTTACTTGATGTATTCCAAGTGAATTTTTAAGTGCAGACTCTGAGAGTCAGTTGCCTAGCTTGATGTGACTTGTAGAAATGAATACTTGTGGCAGAGTTTCTTGTCCTTGGACATTTGCAGCTAAAATATGGGGTACTTTTCTCCAGCTGACTCATTTCTCTCACCTCTCGCAGGTTATTTAAAGTGGTCTGGCAGTTAATGCAGAGGGTTAAGGCTGGGAGTTGTTAATATGCTGGTTCGTGTAGTCCAGGGTTTGCTTCCTACAGCGTCCACTTGCCTATTGTTTGTGACTGTGCAAGTGTTATAACCAGACAATTCTCTGGACCAGTTGAGAAATTGGTCCGAGTTCCTCAGCAGTGTCTTGAACTACTTCCTTAGTAACTATTTCTGCTGCTATAAACTTGTAAGTGTTCTTTTTGCCTCCCAGCCTGATAACCATCAGCCTACCCTCCAGCAGGTTTTGAACCCTTTTGTTTCTCGTGCAGGAAAGGTTCTCTGCAGTTTTCCTAGGTTGTGAGCTAACAGGAGGAAGCTGTCATCTAGGCCGTCACAAAGATTGTTTGTGCCATGCCCTGCTTTATAGGTTCATAGGTAGGTACTAGGCTATCGG
The DNA here is from genome assembly GCF_019279795.1 of Protopterus annectens. Lineage (NCBI taxonomy): Eukaryota > Metazoa > Chordata > Ceratodontiformes > Protopteridae > Protopterus > Protopterus annectens. Next base: position 540,887,405 of record NC_056740.1, read on the forward strand.
CCCTGAGGCCTATACAAGCCCAGCCAAAATGGTACCCTGGCTTTTGCCACCCAAGAAAATTATTTTCCTGTGCCACTGTCGAGCATAGCCACAGAGGTGATCCCAGGGTGAATTTCCTATTTCCCATCCAATCATCAAGATTTTTATAGGTTCATAAAATTATTGCATTAAATACACTACAGGGAACACCTTCATCCCAACAGCTCATTGGGTCTGTTTTTACTCTCCCTAGATGAGGACCGCCCATGTTTAAAGATGGACATCAGTTGTCTCCAGGCCAGAGAACTGGCCACCATAGCTTAGTCGCTGTTTGAGGCAGGACTTGGGAGTGTTTTAGTCCCATCACTGGTGGATTGACAGTGTGAGTACCCTCCTCACCGTAAGAGCTCAGTGTTTACTTATCTCTGCAAGTATAGGGTGCATGTGCGAGTAAAAGCTCTTGTCATTGGCTTAGTAAATTAACCACTTACTGCTACTGTCAGTCCTCTACTACTGCTTGCTATAACTACCTTATTACTGGCTCCCTCTTGCTCTCCCAATTGGTACCTCATCCTGTACATCACTGCTCCCTCAACTTGTACAACTAACCTGTGTCTGATTCTTTTTGCCCACCCTGACCTTGAGATACGTATCTTACCAACATGTATACATTACTTTGTCATACATCTTGCAATCAGTTTTGCTATCAGACACCTCTGTTCATGCGTGCACTTGCTTCTGACGGTTCACTTCTGTATTCTACTTGAGTACCAGACTCTACAGTCTCTGTAATGTTCTCATTAATGCTATATTTTTTTAACCTTTTGTTCTTCTGTGGAGTTTTTCTCCACGGGCTTCTGCTGAAAAAGGACTCTAACTCAGTCAGACTATCCCAGTCAACAAATGTCAAAATGTATGCCCCCAACGAGTAATGTGTACAAGACACCTGTTCAGTCTGGGCAGTATTGCTACAGAGTCTGGACATGGTGGGTGAGTTGATTTTGGCCACTCATTCACATCCAAGTCTGGGTCATAATCACAATGTTATTCCTGTGCACCTTAAAGCAAGATTAAATGTTTTAAGTGCACTGGACTGTCCAGTCTGTTTTCAGGCACAATCCAAACAGAAGTGATGGTAGCTGTACTGGTAGAACTAATTAACCAGGTAAAACTTCAGTAAGTTAAGTTAGAGTTCACTTGTCTGACTTCTCTACCAAATAATCGACTATGAAAAGAACCACGTGTTCATCATGAGGGTCAGTGCTGTAGTTTCACTACTTATGAATTGGTGCAGAATTGTGTCTAGGTCATCTGATCCCCCAAACTCAAAGTTGAACCACCCTCCCAAAAAAAATTCCCAAAACAAGAAGAGCAAAAATAAAATCTGTAATGAAACTGTATCAAATTGCTTGCTACAACAGTAATAAGCAACTTGCTGCAGTTACTACCACACACTTGCATAGTACCAGTAATACACTTGTGCATGATTGGCACCTGATTGTACCCCCCTAACATCTTATACTCAGTACAGTTACCCCTTTGCCCTGCCCTAGTTGCAGCACTGCAGGAGAGCTTTCTACAGGTAGTCCTCAATCCTGCTGACCTGACTTCCACAGTTTTTGATCATTCTCCAGAGTGGGATGAACTTGTCCTACCCAGAACATGGATGTGGTTGTCAACAAAAATAGACTGCATTCTACACTTCAGATTTTTTTTTTTTTACACAAGTGTTTGGTTTTATGAGTATTTCTCTCTTTGACTCCCTTCCAGTCAGGTGAAAAAGTACTCAGTTTGTGAACCTTTTTGCTGATTTCGCAGAGATTTTTTTTGTTTCTGAGGTCCATGCTGATCACTGCAGGAGCTTGCTAATTAGTGTGCTTGCAGAAGTCATTCCATTTGATGACACTCATTTTGAGTTCCTCCTCTACGTGGGAGAAAAATGCTAAGAGTCTTCCTGCAAGCATTATGGTAAGATCCTGTGCTTGAGGGGCTAATATTTTTTGTCAGGTTACAACATACATTTTATGGTGCTGGATTAAGGGCATCTGCCATGCTCTTTGCCAGGGGGCCCTGAATTTGTAGTTGTAGAGCTAAAACTGAGGGCACAGATTAAATGGTAAACCTAATAAACTAGTAATTAAGGAACAAATTGTCAGGATGTATGAGTGTATGGTGACCCTGCTAGTCTCAGAAACCTGAAAGTGTCATCTGTGTGAGGCATTGCTTAATCTGCCCCTAGGCCACAGCCTCTTGATGTAATGTACTTGTCTTTTACTTTTGGAGGAAAACTATGGATTTGTAACTGTCACTCCTACTCAAACTTCAGCAGTGTGTGTTTTCTTACTGGATCCCATGTGTCTGAGACAGATGTTCCACTGTATTTCCTGTTTGCATCACATTGATGGGACCTTCCAGCAGGATAGATGTTCTTCGTGTTTCACTGTTGCAGTCCTCACATTTGGGTTATCCCTGCCACGGGGTAGCCTTCAGTCGGCCTGAATACCAGAGGCTTAGTATTTCTGCGTCGGTTGCCGTCGCTCCAGGACTGATGTCGGGTCATCATGCCTGACGTATAAAGCCATGTCCAACCAGGAATTAATGGACATGCTCCACTTCAGAAAATCCAAATCCCATCGAGCTATGCGCTCGAGAGACTTGAACCTCAGCACTGAAATAAATAGGACATGCTGGAGAGAGAGATTCATAACCCAGAGGCTCCCTTCACTCTGGAAATAAATCCCAGTTCAGGTTAGGCAGAGTCCCTCATTGACTCTCTTCAAGAGGAATCTTGATGAGTGGATGGGAGATCGTAGGTTTACCCCGGGTATCACTTCTGTGCCTCTGTTAGACAGAGGCACAGTATACTAACCTCGAAAAAGGGCATAGCAAAATAAATTTAAAATGGGTGGTGAAAGCCAAACACGTTCTGGCTAGGCTTATAAATGCCCTAGGGCAGATAGCCTAGTATGAAGCTATGAACCTATCAGTGTTATAAATTAAGGCAGCTGATGACATTACATCAGTCTTTCTTGCTGCGGAGCCTGAAGCAGAAGCAGTTTGTTGGAGTGCCGGTCGGCCGCTACCTGAGTTTTTCATTTCCGAAATTGAAGTTGTTGTTGTCTTCTAAAGCTAAGTACCCAGTTAGGGATACTTTTTTCTTGCTCTAACCGATGTCCGAAAAGTTAACAATTGTCTTGCCTGTGGAAAGCAAATACCACACAGATTTTCATTCCAACTGCGTCACTTGCTTAGGTCCAGACCATGATGTCCCCTGCTGTCGTTTTTGTGCTCTGTTCAACGCCAGAACTATATGTCGTTGGGCACTTAGTAGCTTGATATTTTCGCTCTCAGTCCTCGAATTTCGATATGGCTTCGGTAAGCTATCCGACAGCAGATCTTCCGAAAAAATGTAAAGATAGACAGGGACTGCACAGGTCCAAAACTGCTGATGACTCTTCTGTTAAGCTAGTCAGTTCTCCGGTCCTCAGTGAGGTGCTTTTGCAGCCCCTGATGCCTGCTTCTGTTGATTCGCAGGCTGCTACAGAGACCCTTTCGGAGTCCAGTATGCAGCGAGACTCTTAATCAACTAAGGATCCTGCAGATGTCTCTACCTTGGATGTGTCCAGAGCCACTGAGCAGGCACTGGCTTCTGAGGAAGTACTTCTCTCTACCGATTCTCGACACAGACCGACTTCTTTCGCGTCTGCTGTTCTTTCGAAAGCTACTGAGTTTCTAAGGCCCAGGGTATGAACCACACCCAAGAAACCGATCTAAACTCTCAGGCAGACAACTTAAGCAGAAATCTTCTGGACCCACACGAGTGGTAGCTAGACCAAAAAACCTTCACCCTTGTAACCTAGAAATGGGGCACCCCGAAGGTCGACCTCTCTGCTTCCCTCTCCAACCATCAGCTCAGCAAATTCTGCACCAAGGAATTTCACAGCAAGGCCTGGAAAGTGGATGCTGTATCCTTCCAGTGGGTCAACCTCTCGGTCTATGCATTCGCCCCCTCTACCGTTCATTACAAGGGTTCTGCTCAAAATAAGGAAGGAAAAACTGAGGACAATCCTGATTGTCCCAGACTGGCCATGCCAGCACTGGTACCCCCTGCTCTGAAGCCTGTCACCACTGCCACCGTAGCATCTCCCTCAGGTCCCAACACTCATGACCCAGTGGAATGGAGAATTCATGCATTCCCATTTGCAGACCCTCAATCTGGCAGCTTGGCTTATTCCCTGACCACTGCACAAGCTGCCAATCTAAGCAAACAAGTTCTAGTTGTTATATGCGAGGCCAGATGCCCTAGCACTAGAAAGTCTTATGCTGACAAGTGGAAAAGGTTTTGCACCTGGTTCCAGGCTATGGGAGCCAGAACTGCACAGCCCTCCCTATCTCTCATCCTGGATTGCCTGGCTGACCTACTACACAAGGGTCTATCCTTCTCTTCCATTAAAATTCATGCCTCTGCCATCTCTGGTCATTTCAGCACAGAGCCACCTCTTTCTCCTACCCTCTCATCAAACAGTTCCTAAGAGGGGCTAACAACTTGAAGCCATGCAGAAAAGCACCTACCCCAGCTTGGGACCTCACCTTTGTTTTGGAAAAACTCACCCTGTCCCCCTTTGAACCAGCAGTGTCAGCAGAGTTAAAGTTCCTCTCTTGGAAGACAGCCTTACTTCTGGCCATCACTTCAGCTAGAAGAGTATCTGAGCTTCAAGAACTAATGGCTGTAGACCCCTTCGTCATTTTCCACGCTGACAGTCTCCCGCAGGACTAACCCATCCTTCATGCCAAAAGTGGTGTCCAGTGTGGCTCTCAAACAATCCATTCATTTGCCCACCTTTTCCCCTAACCCACAAAACAAGGGGGAAAGGATTCTGCACTTTCAAGATGTGCACAGACAGCTCAGGTTCTACCTAGACAGGACTAAATAATTTAGGAAGATGGATCAATCATTAGTCAGCTTTGCTACAGGAGCAGAGAGCAAGGCCATATCCAAACAAACTATTTCCAAATGGATAGCACACTGCATCCCTTTCTGCTACAAGCAGCACGGGAAACCTCCCCCCAAGGGGGTCAGGACACATTCTACCAGGGCAACCGCCACCTCTGCAGCTTTCCTCAGAGGGGCCCCACCAGGGACATCCTGGAGGCTGCAACATGGACATCTGTTCATACCTTCACCAAGCATTACCACCTGCCTATCTTCTCGAAATCGAGGGCAGGCTTTGCCACAGCAGTCTTGCAGGGCATCTTAGCCAGCCCCCAGTCTTCTTGACTACCTCCACCCTTTTCAGCTTTGGGAATCAACCCAAATGTGATGACTGTAACAATGAAATACAAAGAACATAGTACAGTTGTGCACACTTACCATAAATGTAGATGTTCGAGTGTGTTCACTGTTGCAGTCCTGGTTTCTCTCCCTCCATCCCCCTTGTCTCTTTCTCTCAGTCTCTCTCTGTATCGTTACAAGGATGTTTTGGTATTTACTTCCTGTTGGTGGTGTTCTTCCATCATAACCCAACTCCCTCTTGGGTGCTCCTGACAGGGCAAGAAAAACTGATGTAATGGCATCGGCTGCCTTAATTTATAACACTGACTACCTGACTTAGTCCTGGAGCGACGGCAACAGGCGCAGAAATACTAAGCCTCTGATATTCGGGCCGACTGAGGGCTACCCTGGCAGGGATAACCCAAATGTGATGACTGCAACAGTGAATACACTCAAACATCTACATTTATGGTAAGTGTACACAACTGTACTTTCCTGCCTCCATTACAGGGGCAGTACCTTTAGTAGGATAATTTCTGGCTTTTTGGTGCATAAGACTCCAGAATGATCAACTACCATTAACTGTAGTGGGCAAATCCAGGATTAGCTGAACTTCCTGTCCTGTCATTGCAGATCTCAGAGTACCAGTTGCCTGCACTTGTCTCGGGTTTTGTTTGTAGGTGGTTTATCTTGGGAATGTGAGCACTTGTTGCAGAGTGAACCCACAGTTCTCTTCCTTCAGTCTCTCTGGAGTTGCTCTTCCAGATAAAGGAGAAACAAATGCCTGTTCCCCCAGTGTTAAAGATTCTGAATTGGATCAGAATGTTTTGATTTAGCACTGTGTTCCTCCTCATTTTGATACAGTGCTGACAATGAGGGGAAACAGTGGTGCTCTTCTCAGAAGGCATTTTGTTTGCAAGTCATTGAACCTTAGGATGGGGTACTTCAGATTGTGAAATCTGTTTCCCACAAAAGGAAGATGGATCTAATGGATGTGGATAAGCTGAGGCCAGAGGTGGGTTCTTCAAGTTTTTGGGATGCATCCCTCTTTACTATCCACCTCCATCAGAGAAACCAGACAGGTTTTATGTAATCCCAAGTACTTGTTCTGTGTGTGGACCTTATGGTGCTGTCTTAAGATGCTGCGGGAGCTCAGCACCCTTCCCCGTTCAGATGTGGCAGCCCCTTAGGAGTGTCAGAATGTTCCCTCTGTAAAGCTGGCATCTGCCCAGACCATTTTAAATCTTTCTTGCTGCAATTTGTAGTACATTTAGTAGGTGGTTTTCAACATGTTGTGGAGATCAGTTCAGATGGTTACCTCAGTGGAGTAATCTTATTGTCTTATGTTTCTGTGGGCTAGATAAACTTGGATGATAGTATTTGGAGAGGCTGGGTAGCCATATTTGCTTTAAAGGTATGTTTGCGTCTGAAAAAAAGGCAGGTAAGTAGGTGATGTTGCATTCGGCTAATTCAAAATAAAGATTTTCACAGCTGTGTATTCTGCCTAGGACGTAGTTTGCCTTAGCTTTGCATCCAGAACATTTAGGAAAAGGGCATATCCTCTGTTAAGACAGGAGGAATCTCAAGGCATAGACTCGTACCACTGTGGAGTCTTCCAGTTAATCTCTGTAGTCATGCATCCCCCTGTAATAAGCGTGTGAAGAATGAAAGTGGTTAGGGACTCTGAGAAATATGGCCAAGTTATATTTACACCTTGCTTGGCTTAAGGATATAGGTCCCAGAGAGGTTCTTTTACAGCCTCTGGCCCCACATACAAGTTATATTGGTGAAGCCACTTTGGAAGCTGCCATGCCTGCATATCAAGACACATCCCACCAAGTCAGAGATCCACTTGTGAAACTCTAACTGGATGTCCCACTTGTGTCATCTATTGCATAACTTTGTTTATCACTGGGAGGATAGTTAACACATGATTTCATTTAAGGAAGAACATCCATGGTGAAGGTTTGGAGGTCTGAGAATCTTGTCCACAGATCCAGACCTCTGCAGCAGCTGCCTCAGCTAAGAAGACCCAAAAGTTCAAACACCGGATTTGTGCCTCAGACAGGTGCTAAATACCCAGTCTTCAGATAACTGGCAACATCTCCATTTCATCCCCCACCCTGGATCTTCCCCAGGAATTAATCTCCTTGTCACATGAGTTCTGTCTTTTGCAGAGTTGAATGTGAAGTGTAAGTCAACCCTCAGTGTCTGGAATTCCCTCTGCTAAGAAAAAAGATGGTGCCCTCCCAAGAGACAAAAGAAGGGTTCCTGAATCTGCAAAGAGTGAGGAGGAATAATTGGATTGTGCTTTCCTAATATCCTCCTCATTGGGGTGTGACACGGCCACTGCTGACACCATGTCCTGTGCTTCTACTACAGAGGAGGTCTCATTTGAAGACTTCATCTAATATTGAAAGATATGGAAACCAAAAAGATGTCATACGCCCAAAATATGTATTTTGATTTGCTGGGCCTGGATTTCCCTAAATTAGTAACAATTGCATCAGTCTTGATCACAAGAGGATGCTTTCTTGGCTACTTTCAAAGGATCTAACATCCAGCACTCTGTCCGTAAAAGTCAGATAAGTTCTGTAGAGTCCAGTCTTAATAATAAATTTCTTTACAAAGTCCTGTGGCGGATCCAGCAGTGGCGTCTGTGGCTCAAGATTCGGTATCATCGTCCCCCTCTTCCCCATTTTCTACATGGGGTTGGGGTATCATGTTAACTGTTATCATCTCTTTCACTTCAATGCCACACTGCTACCTTCTTCACCATTTATGACTGATTGTCGCAGGTCTTCTCCCACACAATACATCCACCTCTTTCCTTCTTCATGTCTGTCCCAAATCATCTTCACTAGATTGTCTTCTGCTTTTCTGCACATGTGCATGAACCAAAGTAATCTGTTCTGTTTGACCTTGTCTGCAGTTGGAGCTACTTTGGCTTCTACTTTTATGTCATTTCTTCATCTGTCCCACAGTGTTCATTCTGTCACCTGTCTCAGGCACTTCATCTCCATGACCTCTAGCTGCCAAGGTTTCTGTACCATACAGTAGTACTGGTTGAGCCACTGTGGTTCTACACCTTACTTTTCAGATTTTTTGGCATGGGCATTCTTCTGTTATACACTAACCCTGACGCACACTGCCAGTTGGCTGCAGCCCCTCTGATTCTAGCTTTGACCTCCTCATTGAGATTTCCCTTCTCAACCAATCCTCCCAGATACTTGAAGCTGTTAATTGTTCTGATACTTTCTCTCTTGTCCCAGTTATCAGCTTCTTCTGATTTTCCTCATTTGTTGACATTACAATGGTCTTATCTGTGCTCAGTTTCAACCCATGTGCCTTCAGTTTTGTATTCCATTCTCCCAATCTTTTGCTGAAGTTCTTGCTCAGAGTCTGCATGTAATGCCACATCATCTGTATACAACAACTTCGTTGACATGTTCCTACGACCCGTTTGCTAATGTAGTCTCATCACCAGTATGAGCAGCAGTGGGCTCGGAGCTGAGTCGTGGTGCACACCCAAACCCATTGGGAAACCCTTTTGTGAGTCCAAACACTGTTCATAGTCTAGTCATTGGGTCCTTATACATAGCTTGTACTAATTCTACCATTGTTTCTGAGACTTCAAACCATCAAAGATTGCCCAAATTGGCTTTCTTGGGACTTTGTCATATGCTTTCTCCAAGTGTAGGAATGCCCAATTGGACTGTTTCCACATCTCTAGCTTCTTCTCGACCATCTGCCTCATTGCAAACATTGGGTCAGTTGTGCTGCATCCTGATCTGAATCTGAACTGCTCAACTCCCATCTTAGTTTCTACTACGCTTTGTATTCAGTTCAGTCACCCTGTCCAGGACTTTTATGTATTTTGACTGGAGTTTAAATTTGTACTGTCCACAGTTGTGAATGTCCCCTTTGTTCTTGTACACTGGCACTAGTATGCATATTCTCCAGTCATCTGGGATATGCTTTTCTCTCCATACTGCTAGGAGTACCCTCAGGAGCCATTTCTCCCCTCTCATTAACATTTTGATCATGTTCTCTCCATCCATGTGCAGTAGAGTTTCTCTGTAACCCAGTTCAAGTGGACAAATGGATGGAGAACAGGAAATTCATGCCTGGTTTGGCACCTGTGTCTAATGAACACAGGCAACCTGTAAATGGTTCATCTCCCAGGCCCTAGCTTGTAAATATTTCATTTCCCAAGCCCCTGCTTACACTCATCAAGGGTGTCAGAACTTGTCAGAATTTTGGGATGTAATGCTAAGCTTAAAAAGGCCATTGTAGTCATTAGCCTAGTAAACCCCTATAACTTGATCCAAGTCTGATGCTTTCCCTAACTTCATTTTCCTCAGTGCTGTTATTAGTTTTAGGAAGGTCGTCTCTTTCATCGTAGGCTGTGTCTGGGGCAGTACAGCCTCTGAGAGGTTTTTTTCATTTAGAAGCTGCTGAAAGTACTCCTTCCGTCTGCCTTCAATGTCTTGTGGGCTGGACAGTAGGTGGATGTTGGCATCCATTATGAAGGGTGTCTGTTTTCTTTATCTTTCTGTCCTTGTGTTGCAATGTAATAGTTTTTATGACATTTACCGAGTCACTTTCCAGAAGCTGGTAGAGTGCCTCTGATTACTTGTTCTTTGCTATTGCAACACACCTATTGGTCTTTCAGCCAGCCAGTATTCCTTCCTAGCTTGGTACATTTTCTACCTCCCACTTTTTCCAGCACTCCTTTCTTTTGATGACTTCCTAGAGTTCTGCATTCCACTATTAGCTTTCCCTGTGGACCTTATTTCCATACCTGCCTCAAACGCATATATATTCTGTAGTCCTCCCACGTCCTGTTTTGAGGTGGGGCCATTCTTCAACTCCACTTATTTTCTCCTCTTCCTAAGGTGCAAGAGCCCTGGGTAATTCCTTGAACTCCATCCAACTTCCAAGTCTTCATTGCAGTCTCTGTTGGCATTAGTGCCTTCTGTGATCACTGCTTGTATTTAATTGTGGCAACCAGTTTATACTATAGAGAGACTGTTCCACTGGGGATGACTTTGCAGTCACTGATTCTACTCTACTGCCCTTTCCATACTATGACAAAGTCTGCCCGAGTTGCATGTTGGCCACTGTTGTATACGATCTTGTGACTCTCTGTTGCTGAACTGTGTTAGCCACCGTTAAGCCATTTTCCAGGTAGAAGTCTAGATAGGCCTCTCCTGTTTTTATTCCTGTTGTGCCACCCTTGTGGACCCAGGAAATCCTCTTATCCTGTTTTGTTGATCCAAATATGTACATTCAGGTCCCACATTAGCAACAACAATTTGTTGTCCTGCTTTATTTAATAGATCTACAACTGCAGTGTGAATACACACACTTCCTCACTATCACAACCCTGCTGTGGGGCATGTGTTGTGATTATGAATAGTGCCCTGTCCTTACATTGGAGTCTGTTCGACTTAAGTCTGTTGCTAATTCTGATGACATCACTCACTGTCATCTGAAGTCTGTCCCTCCCCACAGTTCCTTCCTCTCAGATGGAGTGTCCCAGAGATAGGCATGTTTGCTTCTCCAGGCAACAAACAGCTGAGGAAAGTCTGCTCCACAGCACCATGCAAAGAAGCTTGGGCAATGGATGCCTTCTCTAAATGGGCAGTCCTGTTTCCTCTACACATTTGCTCCAATCCCCATCCATCCATATTAAGCCCAGAAGGTAAGGAGAGAGAGGCCAAAACTGCTCCTAATACCCCTTTTTGTTGCAGGCAGCACTGCTTCACCCTTCTCATTCACATCTCCAGTGTGTTCCATACTCTTTGCAAGTGGATCTCCTTACATGGGGCTAAGAGACCTTAACTGACTATGCAGCTTACTGCCTGGATGACTTGACTGTTTGCTGTCTATGCACAAGTTCACTGAGTATATACCATTATTAAGGAGTCCAGGAAGCCTACCACATGGAAATCCTACCTAGGCAAATTTTAAGTTTTGTTTTCTGTCTGGTGCTACGGAAGGAACTAGGACCCTATTTTGTAGCAACAGTGTCCTTAATTGAGCTGTCTTGTTCAAGCCTGACATTTGTATGTCTCCATGAAAGTCCATCTGTCATCCTTTTCATTCTGTGTGCCTGTCTAGAACATTTATTACTCTTCAGTGGGATTGAATTACGTCCTGGAAATGCTCCCTAAGCCTTCTTTTAAACCTGCGCTAAATACCTAACCTGGAAGATTGCTGTATTGCTTGCTCTCACCTCCAAGAGAAGGATTTTAGAAATGCAGACCCTTGTGTACAAGTGACCCTTTTCTCCTCTTCCATAAGAACGATGTCAACTCTAGAACCAGGCCATCTTTTATGCCCAGTGTAATGACTGAGAGTTTTCCCACAAGCTTGCCAATTGCATGTTTTCTTTTCTAATCTCCAGAATAAGAGAGAAAGCTCGAACAATTGAGATGCCTTCTAGGTAAGGCGAAGAACATCAGAACTTTGGGTCTGTTTGTGACATTTGCATCCAGGAAGGAGGGAAAGCTAACCTCCAAACAAGTGGAAGGCAATGGATGCCTTCTCTAAATGGCAGTCCTCTTTCCTCTGCACATTAGCTCCAGTCCCTATTTACCCATGTTAAGCCCAGAAGGTAAGGAGAGAGAGTATGTATTACAGTCAGTTGCTATCAAAGGAAGAAGGTGAGGATCTGTAAGATCCACAGGACAAGGGGTACTGCAGCCTTAGTGGCCTTTATTAGGGGTATGAATACTCAGTTTATTTTGGTGGCTGCTATCTGTCTTGAGACCAGACCTTCTTTTACCACTGTAAGGTAGATATTGTTTCTAGGGTAATGGCTAGGTTGTTTAAGGCGATTCTGCAGACCTGTTATAACCCAATCCAACCAACTCGGGGAATCCTTCCAGTAATCAGTAAAACTGTCGCAGTGAACTGTATAAAGAAAATAGTACAACTGTTTAAGAACTTGCCAAGTAGTAGATACTAGAGTAGATTGCAGTTGCCGTATTTGTTTCCATCCCACCATTCCACTTTTGTCTTCCTTGGTCATCCTAGGGGGTGAGATTACCTTATCTCTGTGTAGTCATACTTCCTCTTCCCTTGTCCAGACCTGCTGAAGTCTGAATAAAATTCAGAAACCCAGTTTCTGTAAGTTCTTGACCAAGAGGCTGTCCATGGACTTTCCTTCTTAGGGTCCTTAAGACTGTGTTTAGGTAAAGGTATGGTGAATATCCTAATGACTGTCCTGGCAAGAAAGATGTAAAATGGCATGGTCTCTGATGCAAATTTTAAAAGGTGCTGACCTTTGGAAGCCGGCAGGGCATCAGCTCTTCTGTGTTAGAACTCATAGAATTGCAACTGTGATTTATTCAAAGTTTACAATTATGGTCATTTTTTACAGTTGCACTTGGTCTTTGAAGACTGAGTGTCCATGGTGTGCTAACCAGCAACAGCTGAGCTGTGATGGGAATGTGCACACTAAGCAGCTTATGTTGAAGCCAGAGTTAGGTTTGCATGGGGACTCGTGTCAGCTGTCATGGGGCATTGTGGTTAGAGCTTATTGGAAAATTATGTAGGCTGTCTGAATGATGGCCTCCCAGGATAGTCTTTCACCCAGAGAGGAACAGAAGGGCTGAGTTTGTAGGAGGAACTTGATTGGCATGAAGATGAATCATTATCATTGATTCCCCCATTCCCCTCATTCTGACATGGAGTTGATGTCATCAGCTATTGTCACGTCTCTGTGTTCATAGGACTGTCCTACCGTCTTAGACAGGTCTGCCTGTCTCAAAGAAATATAAAAAAAAAAAAAAAAAATTGCTGTAAATGGTTAGGTTAACTACGTTGTATGTTGTGAGCATCATGGAAACGCATTGAAAGAGCATTTAAGGGTGCAGTCCACTAGGGCAGCAGCCACTCCAGTGGCTTTCATTAAGGTTTCAAATCAGAGTATGTATGAGGTAGCCAGATGGTCCATTTTCCATTATTTTTCCTAGCATTGCAAATTAGGCATCCTGTTAAGGAATAGAACAGGATTTGCCAAGGTGATTGTGCAATGTATGTTTTATGCACCCAAATAAAGTTAACTGCTTTATTATCCGTTGTTATGGATAGGCATTGATGCTGTGCATTCTGGTCATGAAAACAGTGCAGTAGGGAATGTGTCACTGTAGCAAGTAAGGGGAGTATACTCCCACTCCCCTAATAAGAAAGGTGTTTGAGTAAAAGTATCAGTACTGCAGTGTAGGCTTTCCTGACCTATCCCTTGATTACCTTCTCCAAACTTGGTATTTTTGATGGAGGGAGACTATAAGGAGATACCTTTCTTACTGAGGAGATCTTGTGGCCTTTTTTAAATGTCTCTCTCTCTCTCTCTCTCTCTCTCTCATTTCTGTTCTCAACATAGTGGTGATCTAAAAGGAGGGAGGCTAATTGCCTCTCCCTTTCACTTCTTAAAGGGACTTTGAGCTGGATAGTACCATAATCCCACATAGTTTTGTCTCTGGGATTCAAGGGTGCCTCCTGTCTACATCTTACCGAGCTGAATCTACAATAAGTCCCTTCTATGTGGCCTGGCATACCGGAGCATGAGACTCAAGATACATATGTACTTACCAAGGTACATGGTTGGTGAATACCATTGGTAAAAAAAAATAAATAAAATTGAGGATGGTGTGGGCTGTGCTTCCTTTTAGCTGAGCTTTGTACCAGCATTCTTTGCAGGGGAGAAATTTGTCTTCACTTTTGAATGGTCCAAAGACTTTGGAAATCATGCTGGAAGGGCAGATGTCTGCCTGTATATTCCCATGAGTAAGGAGTGATAGTGTTTAAATTATGCTTTTGCTTTGAACTTGTGCTGTTCTGGTATCTATCCTTTTCTAATTACTATAGTAACTGTTGTGTGTTGCAAGAGAGAGAGGAGTCTACTTTAATCTTCTGACAAGTCACCAGTCTTGAATGACATTAATATCAAATGTTTTTTTAAAAGATAGAAGAATATAACAGGTATTCTACTGTTGTAATTTGTTGGATTTATTTTCATAGTTTTGTCTTATTCTTAGTTCAGTTAGTATGTCTTGTGACTTTCTATATGTGTATTTGTGTTGAAAGATATGTGGGTCTGTTTCTGATGAAGTTCTTGTGGTATCAATTAAAGGAACAAAAGCACTCTTTGGCTGGCTACATTTGTTTCTTAAGAGGACTTGGTCTTTCGTTGATTTGTCTGCTTTGGTTTACGTTAAGTTTCCAGTTTGTAAGAGTAAGATTCTTATTTACTTTAAGCATGGTGCTGAGTTGGTACTTGGCAGCACTGTGTACTCATGACGATTTCTAACAGGCTCAGGAAAGTCTGGAGGAAAAAATACTCAAGTTATTCCTGGAGATAAATTGTCATGTATCTTCCTGAAGCCTGACCAGGAGTCTGTTGTTCTGAGTGCAGTCGACAGCATTTTGATGGAGAGGATAACCAGAATTGTCTGGCCATACCATGATTATGACGGTGATTTTAAGTTTAAATGATTAAAGGTGTAGGTTAGCGCACACACAGTCCTGCTTTTCCAGGAACTGGTGTTCAACATTTTTCAGTGGTTCTCTGACTGCTGTGTAGGGGAGTAACATTTCTTTTGGAAAGCACATGTCAGCAAGTAGAAGGCAGTGTTCCATTTAAAACCAATTGCAGATGCTGTACTTCTGATAAGTGGAATCTGGTGGTGGTGAGTTGCCATAGTCACATTTTCTTCCCATGCTTAATGTGTATAAGCTTGGGTGAGCTTGTATGCGAGGTAGATCAAACCAGATTCCGAAATATTTATTAAATGCAACAGGATTTGGCAGTTTTGTGATACTATTTGTCATGTAGCACTTATGCATTTACGTCTCTCTGTAGGAGTTTGATGACAAGAGGATCAGAATAATTTTAATTTATTTTATTAATATATTTATTGGGCAGACCTTTTAGGCTGAGCTCTCTCTTTTCCGGGATGACCCAGGATCACTTGTCTTGTAAGATGACTTGTTCAGACCTGCACATTGTGAATGAAGAGCGAGAAAATCTAATTTGGGATGAAGCTCATTAGCCCCTTGTAATCTTAATCCACATTTATAATCTTAATTCAGTGTGTTAAACTGCCAGACATCTGAATAGCAGATTGTCATGTGTTGCGTGTGTGACATTTAGATCAGGAAAGCTAGGTGTAAAACCGTTACAGTACTGATTCCAGTACAGAGCCTTGAGATTCTGCTGAAAATAATAAGGGCGATCACTGTCAAGTTTTAACCCCACAGAATGTTTAACAGACTTGCTTGAAACTATTGATGTAGTGCCTTAGATAACAAAAGATTTTAGTAGATTGAGAGGTGAGCAGCAGATTGAGCATTTAGATATCGTAGGGCTTGCATATTTTACTTTTTCATATGTTGCAGTGAGATTTATTGTTTTTCACATTTAATGAAGGAGTGAGTACTGCAATGCTGGCATGTATGTGTAGTGGGTTCTAGAAAGCATGAAATGTTCTTCATGTATATCACTGTTGTAGTCATCACCTTCAGATGGCAGCAGGTGAAGTCCGATATCTAGTGCAAAGTTCAGAGCTTTGCACACAACTCATTTTAACGTTCTGAGCTGTTAATAAGCTGCTTCCTGCAGTCTTTGAATACAGAGCATACCTTTCAACTGTCCAGATTATCTCAGAATGTCCAGATTTGTGGTTCATATTTTTGGTGTGTTCCTCATAAAATTTGTAGTTTTGAGGCAACCCATTGGGGATTGAAGTCACTAAATAATTGTATACATTTGAGTTTCAGACTTCATATAGTTCAGAAAAATTGTAACACAAAACCTGTTATTCCAGCAACTTTCTAAGTTTATCAGAGCAGTATTTTAAAACCTGTCCGTATCTTTGGATTTACATCCCATCATTATTTTTGACTTTGTCCAGATTTCTTGTGCTATGAAGCTGAGGGGTATAGTACAGAGTTTGATTCCTTCCACGTCCATTTTGCTTACTGCATAATTCTGAGCAAGTCACATAATCTAACATTGCTCTCTGGTCACCCCTCGAAAAGGGACACGTGTCCAATGGGTATACCCATTCAGTAAATTAATATAGCTCAAAGCTGTCTCCAGTTCTTGCTGCATTATAGTTTACTTTGCACTGTATGAAGTTGCTGTGTCAGTTAAGCAGGTAGGCCATCGGTCATCCACAGATGAGCAGATACTGATTTGCCAAGAGTACTTTGTTTACCCCATAATTGTGGGTCTCTGATTGCTGTGTGTTATATTTCTATTTTAGTAAGGTAGTCACAGGCATCAGCGGTGTGTCCACTCCATGAAGAATTAATAGACAGACATGTAGGTGCCATATCCTTCACAATGACTTTCATTCACAATACGTTGTCCACCTAACACCTTCCTACAGTTTTTCTTGTTATATGTGCTAGTTTTAGAAGAAGAAATGTAAAAAGAAACGTTCTCCAGGCCGGCATGAACAAGCATAAACTGGAGTTTGTTGCCAAAAAGTTTATCACGTAATACTCTGCAGCTGTAAGCAGTAAAAGAGCATAGAGAAGACATCCCACTGTAAGTAGATAAAATGCAAGACCAGGAATGTCACAGTTGACGATGTCATAGGATAGGCTTGAGGGGGTCAGATCCACAGAGATCCTTGTGGAGCCCCTTACCTCCCCTCCACTAAGATACCTTATGTCTCTCAGGTCTCTGATGCCCCTCTTGCGGCTGCCATTCTAGATATTCCCACATCTTTCTAGGCCAAAACTACAGTAGATAAGGGGCTATTCATGCACATTTTGTGGTGATGCTAGTGGAAATGTATATAACCATGGTGTTAATAAGAGGGGGCTACTCAAGGTTTTCATGTGTAAGTATGGGACTTGCAGTAAATTTCTGCAGCAGAGATGGCACTGCCCGTCATGCGGGAGACCTTATGATCCAGGGATTGTATGCATGCCTTACAGTAGCTCTTGCTGCCATCTGTTAGATGCTAACCAATTCCCCAGGGTTCCTTTCAGCATTGGAGAAGGTTTGCCAGGGAGGACATTGGCTAACCAGGAAAGGTCTGCAAGTTGTAATGACATTCACATCTGTGATATCTGTTAAGAGGTGTATCTCTTCAGACAGCACATAAGTAACAGGTTGGAAATTTAGCTATTGTACGTCTTGCACTTTTTGTTGCATTTTTTCACATGGCTTGTGAAATTTTCTTCCTGTTTAATAAGTGAAGGACTAAGTACAGCATGCTGGGATGTATTATATGCAGAGTGCACGTTAGAAAGCCTGAGGAGTGACTACTCCTGTATAGTTGTGTAACAGTGGATGTGGGATGCTGTGGCCAGTTCAGGAGGTGTAGGTTAGCAAATGGCATTAAGCTATTATGAGGACAAAGTAGGTATCCCCACAATTATTGGAGGGCAGTTTAGCTGGTGAGTGTGGTAGGAGGACAGACTGTTAATAAATGCTGGGGAGAATAGCAGGAGAAAAGTTCAGAATCACTAGATTGACTTATTTTCAGTTGGAGACTGGTGAAGTCCAGTTGAATGTAAAAATCCGTTTTTAGTGGAGGTTTTGGGATGGAGTACAAGATGCAATGTAAATTAAACGTCACTGTAACAGTGGATGTGGGATGTAGTGGCCAGTTCAGGAGGTGTAGGTTAGCAAATGGCATTAAGCTATTATGAGGACAAAGTAGGTATCCCCACGATTATCGGAGGGCAGTTTATCTGGTGAGTTACTTGTTTATAAATGCTGGGGAGAGGAATGATGCAAGGAGGGGGAATAGCAGGAGAAAAGTTCAGAATCACTAGACTGACTTATTCTCAGTTGTAGACTGGTGAAGTCCAGTTGAATGTAAAACCCCATTTTCAGTGGGGGTTTTGGGATGGAATACAAGATGCAATGTAAATTAAACATCATTGTTCTGTTTGATAGTGAAGTATTTGAAAGTGATGCACAGTAGCATATTAAATGAGGAAGAGCATGTTCCCAGCAGAGATGCAGTCAGAGGTGGTCAAAGAAATGCGATAAGCTGAGCTGAAGAGTGGACTGTGGTGCGCAGTAAGGGCATGTATGAGGACACACTTGTGACTAACGAGCAGGTAACACTGGACCAACTGCAGGGAAGTTGGTCTTGTAGACTGGCAGCACATTGTGGTATCTTTTCCCCCTTTTTGTGTTTTTGCTATTGGCTTTGAGAGAGATGTGTAACCTAGCTTCTTCAAATTGTATTATGTGGAAGGAAACCTGAATGGCCTGTAGTTCTTGACCTAAAGGCAGTTTTGTTTTGGCTGAATATTGTCCCTAGCTACCTTCTGTACTGCTAGAGTTGGTCTTGGTCATTTTCTTATTTATTTTTTTTAAACATTTTTGTCCTTAAAATGGGTATTTTCTGGTAGGAAGAGTTCACCCACCATGGATGTAATGGGAAGAACTGGTTGGCAAAGAGTAGAATACTTTGTTTAAATTGTCGTGCAACTCTTATTCAGATAAAAATGAAACTCCATGAACTTGGTTTGGAACCTGTCACACTGGACAAAGTCCTTCTGAAGGTTCTTTTTACCTCATTCCTGCATACCAGCAAGGCTGCAGTAGAAACTTAGAAAAATACCAGACAAGTGATCACTGAAACTGATTCCTAGTCCTGTGCACCTTTAAGTGAACTCAGTTAAGTGCTCGAAAAGGGTGGCAAGAACTTTCAATACTGCTTAGTTCCCAAGTCAAATAGGGCCGTTTACTGGATTTGAACCCATTTTGTCCCCTTGGGATGGGGGGGTCCACCAACAGCCGCAAAGATGAGAGCTGTCAGGAGGAGGCTGTCGTTTAGACAGCCATGAGGGTTGCTTGTTCCTTTGCTGGTATCCTAGCAGTGTGGGCATTGTGCAATCCATGTCACTTCATCTGGATGAATGCTTCCTACACAACCACTACAAAGGGTAATATGGAGCAGGAGTGGTGCACATTGTGTGTGTGTTAGTGTATTTAGCCTTTCCCTACACCTTGATTTGCATCATCCCTTCTATGCGTGGTTGCAACATTCATTGACATTCTGCACTGTGCCCTCACCCCCCAATGGATGAGCATATCCTTCTTCCTCCTATAAATACCATTGCATGATTGAACTGTTGTTCAGTCTTGGGTCACCTGAGCTGTATTCATGGCATTTATTCTTTGCCACCAAAACTGGAGTGCTTCAAAAAAAAAAAAAAAAAAAATGGGCACTGTAGTTCTGTGTTTTGGGGGAGAAGGGATGTGCGACTTCAAATCTATTTGTTCATGAAGTTGTTGACCTCCTCAAAACAATCCTTTGCTTGTTTTAATTATCAGCTGACTGGGGTCAGCAAGTGTTAGTTATCACTGGTATTGCAAAAAAGTAAGGTGCCCATGGTCATCAGCCCACAAACCCACCCAGCAGCCACCAGGATGACTAGATACAGTGGGCATGCAGAGGGTGAGCATCTGAGCAGAAGCCTAGCGTAGTGCCTGCTAGGTCAGCATCCCCAACTCTTATGTGCTATGCCAGGTGTCCCCTGATGCACAAAAGCTGGGCAGAGAAAATGGGTTAGTGGAAAGTGAAGGTCTGATTACAGGAGGATCAGGGGGCCTGGAAGAGTGTGGAAAAAAGCTAGGTCATTCCATATATTCTGTGTATTAAGCAAGTTGTTTACTGAATGTTCAAATTAAAAATACAAAAGAACTTCGTTTTGCAGTCAGTGAAATATGTTGCATTTCCCTTCATATTTCAATGGCAGGTATATAAAATATGTTCTGTAATCTGGTTCCTTTATGACGTTAAGAAAATAACATGAAAAGAACACTTCATAGTTGAAAGTACTGTCAGTATAACAGTAAAAATAATTAAATGGTTTGTTACTTTTTATTGGTCAGGGAATCAAAGACAAGTTAAATCATGTTTGAATAAGGTAAAAGTAAATGTATTCATTAAGAGAAGTAGTTATGTTCATCATGTTGATCACTGCTTCAGTATTCTTAGCTTTATGCATAGGGTATAGCAACTAGACAGCTTGCAAAGCTTCAGGGCACCCTTCCACACCCGGTCAGTCGGTCAGTCAGCTCGAGCTGAGCTGACTAAAAAGACAAGTTTAGAAGCCAAGCCCTTTGGATCTTCCCTGCTGCCGAAGAGTACGCTCCTCTAAGACTTTCAACGATTGGCACTTGTACTCTTCCTTTGCTGGGCAGATAAGTTCCCTTTATGAGAAAAAAAAACAAAAACTTTCCATTTAAGAAATAAAAAATATTTATTAATACTTTCTTCTTCTTCTTTAAAGCTAGGAGTTTGTGTTTTAATGGGCTGTCTCAAGACTGTATTGTGCTTTCAAATGAGAGCACCCTTTTTTTTCCCTGTTTATAGGTTTAAAATAGCTGAAAAACATTTTTTTTCTGTGGAGGAATTTTATTTTATTTTCTAGGGCTAGTAAACTGTTATTGTTTTATTGTATTTGCATGTAAAAAAAAAGTTTAAAGATTTAAATTTCACCTGCTTTTGTTGCTTATTTTTCCTGGGAAAGAGGCACCATTTTGGCGTGACCATCGCACAAACTGTTGGTCCCACAGTAAGTCTTCCTTTCAGCCACAAAAAGAAGCAGTTAAATAACCTTTGCTACTACAGCTGGCTAGCAGTTTGCTTTTGCTGCAGGTGGTGATTCTGCTGTGGCCATTAGTCGTACCTCAGACCACTCATCTTTTATCCAGAACTCTCTGGTGTAGCAACTACAGACATAATGGACCAGGGTTCTCCAAGTCCTCTGCGGCTTTACGTGTCCACTTACTAGGCATGGGAGATCCACTCTTGTCAGTCCTGGAAGAGGGAACAGGGCAGACTTTTCTATTGGTCAGAATATTGTGTCCATCCCTGAAGAAGGAGCTTCTGCTATTAGTAACACAGTTTGCCACATTTTTCCTGCCGAAAAGAAACAAAACTAAGCCTGTATCTACTCTTCCTCAAGTTTCATTAGACAAGAGTAGTTTACTGGGTCTGGCTCAGGGTTTAATTCAGGCTATTGATCCTCTTTATGAGATGGTTTCTGGGAAAAGAGGGATGATTCTTTTTCCTGAAGAGATTCGAGAGTCTGAGTCTGGACAGGAAGATGAAGGGACAGGTACAGACTTTTCTCAGTGTTCTGATTCAGACTCCGAGGAGACCCCAGTTTCTGATTTTCTTGTGGTGCTTTCTCTGAGACTGTTTTCAGTGGGGAAACACCAAGGTTTCTTAGTCCCCCAGAAAATACTATGAGCTGTTACAGAAGGAATTTCCAGAACCTTTACTCATTCCTCCTGTTATGCCAGCTTTAGATGATGTGTATTACTGTCTCCAGTTTCCTAATAGTCACCCAGCTACCCCCTGAAAAGGCAGCTAGGATTATAAAGTTCCTCAGTCTTAAGTTTTTATACATCATTGTTTCCAAACGTGACCCAGCAGCTGCAGCTTTACCTAATCCTACTGCTGGTAGGCATAGTTAATTCTACTGATATTCTTTCTGAAAAGGCTGGGGAGATGAGTATGAAAACAGTGTATGCTTCTGCAATTTTGATTTTCAAAATTTTGAATGGTCAGGCTCTTTTGTTTGTTCTGACTAGTTGAAAAGTGAATGTTTTGTCTACAGTTTCTTCTTGAGGACAACTCTGCTTTAGGTAAGTTAGTTTCTTTAGTTGTACAAATCACTACTCATTGTTTGCAGTGTGTATGACTCAGTTGATATTTCTTCCAGGTCTGTGGCTGGCCACTGGTACTGTTTGCCTGGCTTTCTTCTTAGAACCTTTCAGATAAAGTTAAAAATCAGATTTTAAATTTTCCTTTGCACAGAGATTTAGTTTTTGGCCCCTCTGCTGCAGAGGTGATCAAAATGTGTGTTAGAGAGTAAGTTGACTCAGGGGAATCTGTAAAATTTTCAGCCCTTCTGTTCCAAATTTTCAAAGGGATTCTCTAACCCCTCATCCAGTTTGCGCAAAAAACAAAATAAACATATTCAACAAAATGCAGGTAAACATACATTTAAGAAGAAATGGCAAGGGGGTTCCAAAAGGATTTCTGGAACTTTCCAAAACCAAGGGCAGTCCAACAAGTCAGAATGAACCATGCAAGGGACCTTGCCCCCTAGCCCACCCTGGAAGCCCAATTTCTCTTCCAGAAAGTCTGAATATCCAATTTTCTCTTTGGCAGCACATAGTTACAGACAAATGGGTTCAGCATTCATCAAAGTTCCATTTGGCAGTAGGAGAAAATTCCACTTTTCCAGGTGGTAATTCCTAATCTACCAGGTCAGAGACTATTTCCACCTCTCCATCATATGCTGTCCCAGGAAGAGAGAAAACCAGCTAATCTGTCCCAGTTGGGGAAAGGTTTTTATTCAAGAATGTTTTTAGTGCCAAAGAAAGGAAATGCTTGTTCTGGATCTTTATTTCCTAAACCTATTTGTGATATTGCCCAAATTTCAGTAGTCACCTCGTAATCTGTTACCTCCTCTTCCTCATTCAAGTTTCAGGGTAACACTATAATTAAAAGATGCTCATCATCCCATCCCTGTACATCCCAACTTCAGGCTTTTGTAAGGTTGTGCGTCTGGATCACATTATCAAATATTCACCGTAGTCAGAATTGCGGCACTGGTTCTTGGTTCTTCCTGCTGTGCAAAAGCCTGAGACCTGCCCGATTGCCAGAGTCTTTGCATCCTCCCTAGCCGATGGAAGTCTGAGGGCCAACATGGGATGCCATCTTCACTGCCTTCTAGCTACACATTACAATGCGCTTCATTGTGTGTACCATATCCTCATAGTCCATTAGTCAGCTTGCTTCTTCCAGAGTTTCTACAGTTTCAGTCAGATAAGTACCCTGTTAGGGATTTTCCTCTTCTAATTAATGTTTAAAAAGGTTAATAATTGCTTGTAGTGTGTGAAGCAAATTCCATATCAAGATTTTCGTTCTTTGTGTCTGTTCTGTTTGGGGCCTCAGGACAACATTTTTATGCTAAATTCCTAGCCAAGACTCTTGAACACGGAACCAAAGTCTTAGCAACTCATATAGAGTCCTCTGTTTCTGTTTCCTTGCTGTCTTAGCAGCCCCTGGCATTTGCCAGTGTCATTCTTAAAAAAATGCAAAGATAATTATTAGGAAGAGACTGAGGATGTTGCTGACACCTCAGCCCATGCCACTAAGCTAACCAACTCTGGAAATGTTCCTTCACAGCCCTTTGGTACAGCAACTGCTAGGCCCAGACCCTCTGGCATGGCCCTTAGGAGGCCACCATAACTTCAGGCCCTTAGTTTATTGCTTCCACATCAACATCAATCAGATCTGAGGTTGCTCTGCAGGCTTCAGCTTCTGATGTTTGTGTTGCAGGTACTGAGAGAGAAATTATCTTCAGCCTTGGAACCCCATTCCAAAGTCTCAGTCGGACAACCACACCCTCAGGTTGTCTTGACTGTACAGATGCCTAAACCTAAAAGAACAGTAAAACCTATCTCTTATCTTTCGCTCAGCCACTCCAACTGAGGTCAAAGCCCAGAACCTTTTAAAAATGAGCCCAGGAATTTATGGTCTTCATGAAATCCAGGGAACCCAGCTACATTCAGACCAGCTTCCCTGAGAGAGCTCTTACACAAATTGGAATTCCAGGAGAACAGTTGCAACTCTTTTTGACTCCATTACACAGGATTGTGTTCCTAGGATGTTAGCAAGACACCTCAGTTCAAAGAGCTTTTCTTCCATCGGGGAAAAAAAGAATAGATTTTTATCTAGATCTGCTTCTAATGAGTCTCATGATACCCATGGCAAGACTCGTCATGAGAAAGATACAGTGGTGTTTGAAGTCTGTCTGGTCCCCAGCACCAACATCATTTTCTTACAAACCCCAGTACAGGGATTTGAAAAGACAGAGAAATCATGTGGTGAGACAGCTTGGGCACATGGAAGGTGTTCTGAAACTTTTAGAAAGTTATCTGCTATATCCTGTACAGAATATAACCCATATATCTAAGCTGATACAATAATGATCATTCGAACATCTACTGTTCTGGTAAGTTTAATTAGATGACTGTATATTTTATTCTGTTTCCTAGCGTTTGTCTCAGTTTAACTGTTTGTGGTGATTATTTAGGAATATTGTAATTTGATGTTCCTAAATAATTTAGTGTGCCTCTTTCCTGTTCTTCAGCTTTAGCTGTTGGTTGCTTACTGGTAGGGGTGGTGGTGGTATGTTATGTGCATTGCTGTGTCCTGTAACTGCACTTGACAATGGTGCAGAAAGTGTGCCCTTGTACTGTACACAACCTGTGGAAGAGTTAATACACCTGCTGCAAGGTGAAGGAGGGTTTTAGTAATGACACATGTTGACAAGTTGTCAGATATTTTCGTTTTACCATTTTTTAAACATTTGCTGTTGTCTTAGTATGTTTAGTTTGCTTAAGTTGTGAAAGCCAGTGTCACCTGCCTCCCATTGATCACCAGAGATGCTTTTGGTTAAAGAATTTGGTGTTAAAGGAAATCTTTGTTCCATGCAGTGTTACTGCCTCCTAAAAGAAGTAATCATGCTGCTCTTTGGCTTACTGTCATTCCTGTGTATGGCCCACAGATGACGTTTGGAGAGCAGGAAACTCAACAAAGTAACGAGAGAGCCTTAATGAAAGGAACCTCTTTGTTTCTAGCTGTTTGTAAAAGTAGGATGTGTGGGTGTGCATAGCAGCCTTAGTTACGTATTTAACAGATACCTTAAAGTCATAAGGCTTGTATCACTCATTTGTAGATGGTCATTCATGTTTAACATAAAAATGTTTCACTAAAGGCCATTTTGTCAAGATCATCTGAGCAAGAAGCACTTTC
Organism: Protopterus annectens; assembly: GCF_019279795.1. Lineage (NCBI taxonomy): Eukaryota > Metazoa > Chordata > Ceratodontiformes > Protopteridae > Protopterus > Protopterus annectens. The sequence goes on from NC_056740.1 coordinate 540,912,488, forward strand.
AGACTTTTCTCCAAATTCAAGGTGGTGGTTAGTGCTTTCAGCTTCAGTAGTTTTTGTGTTCTACCAGCGGTCTTGCACAGAATTTTAAATAACCCTCTTCATTTCTAGATGGATTTTACTAGTTTTCTTGGCACTTTTAACAGCACTAAACCCCATTATCCAGTCATTCATGGGTAACTGTGTTACTGTAAGGTAGATTTTAAGAAGCTATCATTGTAGATTTTATGAGCATGAACCCAGTGTAATTTCCAAGTTTAGTTCTGAAGAAATCGTTTGCTTACCAGATGAAAGAGGCTTAACTTTTGTACAGTTTTTAATAAAAAACATTAATCACACTGGTGATTTAATGGTTGTCAGTACTGTGGAATTAGGAGCACAATGTGGTATTTAACATGGAATATATGAATCATATGAAAACATACACATCTTGGATGATATATCTGTCATTTGGACAGGGAAGGCTGATGCATTAAATGTTTTAGACTGTTTGAATAATGCTACTAATTTTTTAAAGTTTGTGGCTCTCAGTGACCAGTTCAGGATGATTTTTTTTTAAGATGTTTTGATTGCTAAAGCCATAGAGAATGCGTGCTACAAATCTGGTATCTATAGGAAGCCTACATTTAGTAGCAGTTATTTATATTTCAGCAGCTGCCAGCCGTATTTTAAGAAAAGAAGCCTGGTTAAAGGACAAATGGACAGGTTTTCTAGACTTTTACTAATGAATACTTTTGTAATGAGTCTGTCATTATCTAGAACCAGGGGTCTACAACCTTCATTATCAAAAGAGCCACTTTGTCCTTTCTCCTACCAAATAAAATTCATCTGGAGCCACAAAGCATTTGACCCGTAAAATGAAGCTAACACAGCGGATTAAGTTTTATATATAGTTATTTTACTGTATATAAAAGAACCAAGTTTATAAGAGCAGTATTTAAAATCCATCCCTATTTTTGTTCTTTTGTTGAGGTTTTTATTGGGATCGCTCGATTGCTCTGAGTGTATGTGTGTGTGTACCATACCTTTCGTCCTCTTAGAGCAAGAAATATGGACAAAGCCATAAGTAATGGGGGAGACAAATACCCAAAAATAGGGACACTTTTAAAATATTGCTCTTACAAAATCAGAAAGTTGATAGAACAGGTTTCGCATTAGCATGAATTTTCTGAAGGGTATGAAGTCTGAAGCTCAAATGTCTGTCTATATTTTCTGACTTTGGCCCTAAATAATTTGCCAGTGATTTGCCAGAAAACCACAATTTTGAGAAACAGAGCAAAAATGAGGCAAAAGTCAGGACATTCTGCGAAAACCTGTGCAGTTAAGTAACTGTGTGCGTGTTTGTGTGTGGAAAATGCATGTTAACAGAAAGTGTGATTCAAGCAAGTTTAAAAGTTTATAACAGCAATATTTAAAATCTGCCCCTAGTTTTTTTTTCCTTTGTTCCCCCTTTATTTGTGGCTGTGTCCACATTTCTTGTGGTTGAGTTTCGGAGGTACGGAAACCTTTCAGGAGATTCTGATGCTGACAAGGAATTGCTCAATCGCTCTGTGTGTGTGGAATGCATGGTAAAATAAACCATGTTATTCTAGCAAGTTTATAAGAGCAATATTTGAAATCCATCACTCTATTGCTCTGTTTGTGTGTGTCGTGCTGTAGATTGCCCATTTTGCAAAGCTACAGGGAGCCACTGTAGAGGGGTGGAAGAGCAACATGCGGCTCCAGAGCCACAGGTTGCAGACCCCTGCTCTAGAAAGTATTGTTGGGGGGTACCCCATTGGGCTGTTAGATGAAATTGAGAATGATATTTTGAAAGGATGTGATGTGCAGTATCTACCTATAGTAACTCTTGATAGGATGGGTACAAATGGGGGTGAGTTTAAAAAAAAAAAGGCACGTTCATGCAGATAATGATGTTAATTCCATGTTTTTTTCCAACAGAACATGTGTGGGTACCATAACAGAAGTAGGTTAAAAAAACATTGGAATACAGTGTTTACTGATGAATTTAGAGCAAATTTAGGTAAGTATCCCACTTTCACATGCAAAAAGAATCTTAATGTGAAACAGATTCTTGAAAGTAACATGATTGGTAACAAAAAGGAGGGTAAATGGTTAAATGTAGGCGGCATTCTCACTGTTGGTGGTAACATTATTTACTGTCAAGCTCACTTTGATTGCCACACAAAATGTATTGTATGTATTGCAATATGCCACCTCTATGAATGTTTTTAGGGTCTATATTAGATAATCAAACTTTCAAAAGTTCGAGTGTCATATGGTCGGCACCATATTTTTTGAAAGTTTGAATGTTTTAATGGAGAGCTCCATACAGCGCAGAATGGGAAGATTTCCTTTTTCTGCACTGTAGTGCGATCTCTGAGTTTGTATAAAGAGTGGGGTGCAGGGGGCACAGACCCCCTGCTTAAAATGTTCAGGTAGGTTATTACTTATTTTATTGAACATTTGTTGACCGGGAATGTCCGACTAGGTACCACAGAGCCTGTTTTCAGCAGAGGCCCGGGGAGAAATGCTCCAGATGCATGTCTTTGGAATGTGGGAGGAAACCGGAGTACCCGGAGGAAACCCACGCGAACACAGGGAGAACATGCAAACTCCACACAGAAGGCACCTCAGCCGAGAATCGAACCGAAGAACCTCTTGCTGTGAGGCGACAACGTTAACCGCTGCACCACTGCGCCGCCAATTTATTGTGTGTTATTTGTGTAGTTTATTTTTTTTATTAGATATTTGAACTTTTAAAAGTTTGATCATGTGGTGTCGGCCATATGACAGTCGAATTTTTAAAAGTTGATCTAATATAGACCCATGTTTTTATATATGAAAAACAGAAGTTTTAACAAAATAATTGTGGAGCTTGTGGAGGATATCGGACACAGTAGACTATGCAGTGGTTTAGTGAAAGGTGCACTGTCATGCAAGTCTTTTAATACATTTTGATTTTTCATTTTAGAGAAGGCTTTGCCCAGTGTTAGAGGTGGTAGATTGGAAGACTTTATCAGAGCAGAGAATTGAAATGGCAGATTAGGTTGAATGACGCACATTCTTCAGGTCTCAGTGATGTGGCATTGATTGATGCTGTCTTACAGTTTACAGCTGCTAGATTGTAGTGGGTTGGTTTAGTTTTTGATACTATGTTTTTTTTCTTTATCAACTTTTTTAAACTGAAATTTTTTATGAAAGTTGTATGTTGAAATATTGACAATTTTGGGGGGGTATAAAATACTGTTTTAATGTAATTTAGCTTTTTTTTGATTGATTTAATTACATGACTGTAAGTATGATTATTAAGATACTGTTGATTTTAATGTTAGTTGTGATGAAATCCTAATCTAAGGGATGAAAATGTTTGACTCTGGTTTGAGACTAAACCGCTGGCACATCACTTCACAGTTGTTTTTGGATTATTGGATTTACTTCACCGTGGTTTGGAGGTGCTTTTGTTTGTTGAATACTGCCCTTTTCAGAAGGAACTGGATTTTTGTAGTGAAACTTCGACAGCTCGGTTGTCATTCAGGCAACATGAATACTAAGTATGATGATCTCTAGATTTCTTGGGGTTTTAGCTACTACTTTTCATGTCATCAATCCTGATGCAAAGAAAATGGAAACATCAGATTAAGGGCACAACAATGTGAACAAGCTTTCCTTAAGTTCCTGGAAAGCTAATAAATTGCGTCTTTCCCCTGTATTCTGCTACTCAAATGATACTGTCTGGCTTCGCCTGATGTGCGCTGCTTGAATGTGAAGTAGCAAGAGACAGATTTTTTTTTCGTAAGTTAAAATTAAGAACTGATACATACATATGTTTTTTTTTTTCTCTTCCGTGCTACTTAACTGCCAGCCTTCCCTTGACCTGGCTGGTCTATTTGTTCCGTGTGAGTGAGAGCTGGCCACGGGAGGCCAGCATGCTGGCAGTCATCTGTTTGTTCTTTTGCTTCTAGCTCCCCTCCCAAATACCCATTGACTGTAAACAGATGGGTGTGGTGAGCTTTGTACAACGGACTGTTACTTCTACAAGAGATATAATTCTCAAGAGTCCTTAACCCCCTGTTATCTCTGGTAAACACCAGGGATTCTGAGACAAGAATGTATGCCGTGTCCATGCATGCATCTGTTTTCATCAGTTGAGATAGGTAAGTACTGCCTTGTCACAATTTCCCTTCCTAGCTTCTCCTGTGCTCTGGCTAATAATCAAATCTAGGATGTTTGGTTGCATGTAGGGCTTTATAACCTGTACACAGATCTGGCCAACATACGTTAAAAATCTCCACATTTCCAAAACAGAAGAAACCGCTTTTCCAGACTACATGTCTGTAAACGTCATGTCAAGAGATCATTAATGATGTAACACCAGCAGTAATTTAGTGACAAAGCAGCAGCTAACCTGCTTGTGATCCTGTACCAATCAGCTGACATAGCTCAAGGTTAGTAACCAACACACCCAACATGAATGTCAAGTCAACACAACTGGAAATTTAGCAGATAAAAAGCACTAGTAAACCACAGGAGGAAGAAGTTAAGTGATGAAGCTTTAATTTTGACAAAGACTTGGCTGCGTTTGCCCCTCCAAACACTTGGGGCATCATCACTCTGCTGCAGTAGTCTGATAGTAAAGCTTAGAGGGCTGTAGGTGTGGAATCAGGATTGAGCAACTGTGTGGTTGAATGGTAGGCAACAGTGGAATCGTTTAGAGGACAGTATAAGGAATTAATTAGGGAAATGACCAGAAGGATCACCTTGAGGATCTCTCCTCTTCGTCACTTCTATTGGACATATTTGTGGGAAAAAAGCAGAGTAAACCTTTTTACTGAAGAGACAAAGGAACAGCAGTGAAGGGTGAGGGGGGGTAAGAGTCTTGTGAAAGCTTTGGAAAGGCTGAAAGTTGTTTTCATTGGCTGCATAAGTTTAGGTGCAGCTCTCTCTACTTCCTGTTGCCAAAGTTGTTTAGCTAAATGTTTTTGTACTGTAGAGTTGTTAGATGGCAGTTTTGGTTCAGTGCAAACAAATGTGATGTACTGTACTCTGGTCACAACTGTGGTGTGAATTGTCAGCTGGAATGAGAGGAACTGATGGATGAAGAGCAGAAAGGATCTTGTGGTGGTCAAACCTGGACTGGACACACTGAAGGAAGTGAGAGGGCAATGACAGCTGCATACAGAATAATATGGTTTACATGGGGGGGGGATACCAGAAGCAGACCAGTATTGCTTTCATTCTATAGGGCCTTGGTCAGACCATATCTTGAGTACTGCATTCATTTGTAGAGGACATATAAAGAAAATGTCATCAGGCTTCTGGAAGAAATTCAGTGGAAGATTGCCAGAAAGATCTTTGGGATGGTGGGGAGGAAGTATGACCAAAGGTTAGTGGAGCTAGGGCTGCTGTTGCTTGAGATTGCAAGGGGACATGTGATATTTCTGCACAAGATCGTGTCAGGGAGATATGAAGGGGTCATTTTGAATAGGCCAGAAAGGGAAGGAGGGGGAACAGGCAGCAAATTTTTAAAAGTGAACTACTTTGCCATATCTTTTTAATTAGCTTTTCACAAACTGAAATGTGGACCCATTGTTTAGACTATCGGAATAGTAGTTTGTTGAAAGGGGTATCCATACAAACATTTAAGATGTGGATCTAGTGGAAAACAGAGGTACAATATTAGGCCACTTAAAACAACAGTGTAGATGGGCTTTGTCTACTTCTGCCATCAGAGAAATTTAACGTACTTTGAAGGTATCTACCACATCAATAGATTTTCTAAGAGAGGTCAGTCTAAATGTAAAATTGCCATCCTTGCTTCCCTTGCCTGAGGCTTTTGTATATTGTTTAATAAAAGTTTAGTCTTTTTTTAATGAGGATTTGATCATTGGTTTGTTCTGTGTCTTTATTGGTACCAGCTGCTGCCTGTAACTGACACACACATCTTTGTGGGGTTCTTGCAGAGCCTTTTTAACCTCTTTCAGGACAGATCGGGCCTCGTTAGGGGGTGAGAAACTTCCATGACAGTGCTGGACTTCAGCTAATCTTGTGGTCAGCTTGTTTGAGCCATCACAAGCATAAGCGTAGTGTGGCCTGTATGGGGAACTAGAAATAATTTATAATATACATTTGCAGTCCGTGACTGGACGTGCCTTAGTCTTATTTACTTGTATATTTGTTTACATATTCTGTCACAGAAGTCTGTTTTCTTGGGAGGTTTTCTCTCCAACTCCTGTCAGAAAAATGTACCACCCAGCAGTATTAAGATGTTTATTAAAATAACTAATATTATTGGATTTAAATAAATGTACAAATGGAGTGCAAACTAGTTGAAACTTGTTTAAATCCCATTTTTCAGACAGTTTGAAAGACTGGTTGAAATGAATTGATGCCAAAGCAATTCTTTACCACATGTCATGTGGTGACCCTCGAGGAGTTTGTTTTAGTAGTAGGGCTTTAGATTCCGCATGCATGGGGGATATGGTGGTGGTAGGTGGGGGCTTTCCCTAAACAGAGTTTCTCAAACTGTGTACGTCGGTTGGGGATTATGTTGAGTTTAAATGTATATGCCTGCATTTAAATTACTGCTACACCAAGTACATTAACACTTCCCTCTCGTATATGTTAAGTTACATTTGGTATCAATTTGATTACCAGGCCAAAGCAGTCCTCACAGTCAGTTCATGTTATTTCAGGGTAGAAGCTGTACATTTGCCAAAAAATATAAACCACTTTGATTGTGGTTCTAGAAGAATCCATTAAACATTCTTGCTAATTAAGACAAATGGTAGATCTTCATGCTGTTTTTGTGTCTTTTTCTGATGCTACAGCACTCTGTAGCCATATTTTACATTAGCGAGCAAGATTATCCTGATTATGCTGCCAGGATGCATTTTAAGAATGTGTCCTTGCCTTCTCCACCCTACATGGCACTTCAGAATTGAGAAAAAAATGACACTGTTGAAGCTCTACAGTTACTAATTTGTACAAATTGAACATTTGGTTGCATAGATTTAAGTCTGCTTAACCATTGTCAAAATAGTCTCACCATCTAGTTGTATTTTTTGTTTTCTGTGAACATTTCCAGGAACAGATTGGAGAATGCATGGCAGAATTTATTGGTTGAGACTTGAAGCTGTACAGCTTTGCACAAAGCATCTAATGAAATCTTGTCTGAGACAAAACACTTGCAGGCTCATATAATTAAAGTGTCATTTTCTTCCATTTGCTATTGATTATTCATTCAGGATCCTTTTGTTCCCAAAATGGTAAATGTATTTTGTACCATTGCCTAATGAGAATCTCAAGGACAGAACATACCAAAAAAAAAAAAAAAGAAAATCCGCTAATTACTAATGAAGTAACTGCATCTCTGCTTAAAATGTGTGTACTGCAGCATTGTCATTGCACACATGATTTTCGTAATACAAAGTGGGCTTTTTAGCTCTGTTTTGGTTCCTGTGTTAACTTCAGTGTTCATTTCCTTGCCTTTTTTCTGTAAATAGGTTAGTGATCTTTGAAGATGTGTTGTGTTAGGATGCACTGTTGCTTCCTTAAGTATAAGCCTTAAAGATATTTTTGAAGTAACTCCCCTCGCTTATGAACACACTTTGTAAAACATTGTTTTCCAAAGTGTAAACAAAAACACTTAAAACTCTGAATGTAAAGTTTAATCAGTCCATCTGAAGTTGTCCAACATTAGTAAAAATTTGTTGGTAGGATGCAGATGCCTTGGTGTTCAGTTAAGAGGTAATTAATTTTAATTGTTGTGTGTGTAAGTGATGTAACAAGTGGTACATTTGCCTTTGGTGCTGGAAGATGAAAAGTCTTTGGGTTCTTTTCTCACCCCAGGTGTTTGGATTCTTTTTTTCCATTTCAAAAGGTTTTGGGTTCTGTTCCACTCCAGGTGTTTGGATTCATTTTTTTCTGTCACTGCTACACTGCACTGCCAGCATTACAAGGTCCTTCAGATGAGACAGGTAAATGCAACCTTAATTTAATGAGCCTGTAAGATCTCAGGTAGATAAAAAGATCCTACTGCAGTAATTGAAAACAAAAGGGGAAGCTCCTCCGTGTCCTGGGCAGGTTTACCCTTGTCTGTATAAATGCATCTGGTCTCCCCTGAAAAGAAGCTGCTGACCTAGTGGGACTAACCTAGTTAACAAATGGTAGATGAAGAGTAGTTTTTTTCATCAGCTGAACTTGACAAGTTGGCAGTTAAATTGTTTAACTGTAATGTATAAAGAGTTAAGCATGGTTACCTGTTTATAGAACTTTGAGATAATTACGTCCTGTTGGCACATTGTGACAGCAGAAAGTGACTCCGTTATATTTTTGTTTCAGTGGGAGTTGTAGCATCAGATAAAATTGTTACAGTAATTACTAGACTTAAAAAAAAAATGTTTTTCGTAATGGTGTTGACATGCATCTTAAATGTATTTTCTTTACAGAAAAATGCAAGTTATGCCATAGAGGTGCACAGAATGTTGCTCATGTTCCTCATAGCATGAGATTTGGGAGTTGGCCTGAGGCAGGGGTGGTGGTTGCACTTCTCTCTTCTGTTCTGTAAGGAGCATATAGTAAATGCTCACCGAAGAGTTTGCGCCTTTCGGCTTTTCCTGGTTAGGGGTCGCCACAGCGGAACTCCGGTCCACTAATGATTGGTAGTTGATTTTTACGTGCCAAATTACCAGCCCTGACACAACCTTCAATGAAGGTACGCCCATTCACGCATGTCTCCACGCAGAAGACGCTGTATCTGAGAATCGAACCGGACAGCGTCTTACTGTGAGGCAACACTTAAAAAAGTGTATATGTATATATGTGTGTGTGTGTTTGTGTGTGTATAGATTATATATATATATATATAGAGAGAGAGAGAGAGAGAGAGAAATATAAATATAGATTTATAGATGTCTGTGTATATATATGTGTGTGTGTATATGTGTATATATATATATATATATATATATATATATATATATATATATATATATATGGATCTACCTCACTTGGTCGACATTTCATATGGTCGAATATTCATTTGGTCGACAGTTCATTTGATCGACAAGCATTTTAAGTGGGGGCTTCACCAATAATGGGGGCTGTGCCCCCCACACCCCCCCTAACTATATATATCAACTCCAGGGTTGCACAACATTGGGGAAGGGGGCAAATGCTTGTCGATCAAATGAAATGTCGACCAAATGAACTGTCAATCAAATGAAATGTCGACCAAGTCAGGTAGACCCATATATATATATATATATATATATATATATATATATATATTTATATATATACATACACACACACACACACCTGTGAATGGCTGAACATACATCATGTCTATGGCTTAACATTTTGTAGTTTGCAATTCAGCATTGTAAGCTTTCAGTATTCTGAAATTCAGTCAAATGAGTTTTCAGTATTTTGAACATTCGGGATTGTGGACTGAGTCAAATGAATTTCAGTATTTTGAGCTTTTAGTCATGTGAAGTGGACCCATTTATGCATACATACATACGTTTTTTTTTTTTTTTTTCTTATGTGGATTTGCAGGCTCGTTGCTTTTGAACAGGTTGCTGATGGACATCCGTTTTGGACCAGTTTGTTTACATTAGTTTAGTGCCGTAGGTAGTGTGTCGTTCTCATAATCAGAAGGTCATGAGTTCGATCCTTACACAGGGCAGTTTCATCTTGTAGATTGGCACAGTGGATAGCGTTGTTGCCCCACAACAAAAGTTTCCCTGGTTCAGTTCTTGTCTGGGGTGCCTTCTATGCAGAGACTGTCTCTTCCCTGCATTCCCATGGGTTTCCTTCCAAATTCCAAAGACTTGTAGTAGGTGGATTGAACACACTAAGTTGGCCATAGATGTGAGTGTGCATTCAAGTGTGTGGTGTGGAAGAACCAACACTGAAGGGCTAGCCACCCATCGATGTAAAAACCTTTGCTCTAGATTGTCACTTTTGAAGCGACACCCTAATCCCATGTGCACAAATGGGGAAAATGGGGTTGTGGATGGTTTTACGCTGGTTAAAAAATTAAATGGACAGTTCACCGTACTCCTGCACCATCATAAACTCTGCTTATTTGTGAAAACATTCAATGTATTCTGTTAACACACACAGTACCACTCAAGAGTCCCTGATTTTAATTCCAAGTTTAGCTCTGTCCCTCTAATCTGTGTTAAAACTGGCGAGTTTCAGAAAATAGGTAGTAAATTGCACTTAAGTGATTAGTTATAAATTTCTACTTCAGAAAGTACATATTTGAATTGTTTTATTCTGTCAATGTCTCGAGTTAATAGTACTAATTTGTGTTCCTGATTGCTCCTGATTACTGATGGACTCCTCCCTTACTCTGAGATTTGTTCCCAATTCACCGAGATCTGTGGCAGCCACACCATCTGTGTGTGTTGTTGATATGAAACTCAAATTCAGTTCTTTATCATTTTACTTAAAGGAGTTTAACTCCAGCCTCTTGCTGTCTTTTCACAAGATATAAAAAAAAGAAATGAGCAAGTGTGTCTGCATTGAGGTACTGATATCCCCAAACATCATGTAATGCAAGTTCAATTTTTGTGCCCCTTTCCAGTGTTATAATGAGGCCCTGAGCATTCCCATCATAATTATTACATATTTTCCCCTAGAGCATAGCCGGCCTTAGGCATAGGCCAACTAAGCAGCCGCCTAGGGTGCCGCTTTAGTGGGGGCACTTTACCAATATTTATTTGGTGTAGGTAGACCAGGATGGGGGCACTGGGTGGTCTGGTGGGGGGTGCCATTGTGCCCTCTGCCTAGGGCGCCAGTTGACCTAAGGCCACTCCTGCCCTAGAAAATTTTGATTGAGCTCATCTGCATGTAATACATGGCTGCTGGCTAACTATATGCTAATAAGGTTTATGAATAATTCACGAGGACCCTCTGAAGTACCTTACTTCTGGAAGTAGTCATTGGCTTCTGCCTATGTTGTTGGTAAGGCGCATCATTTCAGGTTACTCCACAGTGGAAAATTGGACTTTCAAGGGTAGAAATGATTAGCTTTTGAAGTAACACCCACTATGATCGGTCTTATGGGAAATAGCAGAATAACACTAGTCTAACTGTCTCACTTCTGGATTACCAAATGTGTCTTAACTTAAAAATATTTAAAGATTCTTGTCACATCTTTTAGGACAAAATTAGAAGTTTATAAGCATTTATTAGCTTCTTTCAGTAATGTAGCTGCAGGTCTGCTTACTACTTTTATTCTACATCTTCATTTCTAGGTACGAAGCAAGAGGCGCTGATATGGTAGATGTGTATTTAGGTTTGAGTGAAATCACCCTTACCTGAGAAAGTTGTGCGCTTGATTGCTTATTGAAACTGTTAACTCTGTCAGATGTGCCGTTTTGCATTTCTTGTTGGTGGATGCAATGTGTCGCAAGACTGATACAAGCTGGATAGTGGAGTCTGTTGTAAAAATGGCGCAAGTTTAATGCAGTCAGCATGTTCTGAGATCTTTGCAAGCTGGATGTATTATGCTGTTAGATTTTTGAGAGGCTGTTATATGCAGAGTGCTATTGCATGTTGTGAGCCAGTTATATGCAGAGTGGTGTAGCAAGTAGTGCAGACGATTAAGGTTATGAGTTGTTAATGAGCTACTTCCTGTAGTGCAGGGTTTGATTCCATCAACCTGCTGTGCAATTCTGAACAAGCCACATAACCAGAAAGTATTCCGAGTCATTTGGGAGAATGGGTTAGGCTTTTAATGGTTTTCTGTGCTGCATGCTAGTAATTACCCATGAACCTTTCTGGCTTGTCAGGAGCCCGCGCTAAGTAGAGCTCTCTGCAGTTTGAGACCAAATTTATGCAGATGGTTAAGATGTCAGGAACTAGCCATTTGTAGTGTGCTGTGACATATCAGGGATACACTATGCAGTTGGGGCTTGGGGCCAGCCCTTTGAGTGCTGTAGTGTGTCGGTGTTTAGCCTTCTAAAGTGTGCTTTGAGGTATTTGGGGGCAGCTGTTTGTTGTGCAGTGTTAGATTTTGGGCCAGATGCAGTGTGCTGTAACATGTTGGGAGGGGGCTGCTTTGTGTAATATGCTATGACATGGGGGGACAGCCGTATTCAGTGTGCTGTGAGACAGTGGGGCAACTAAAGTCATGCCAGGGATTTCAGGTCATTTGGGAACAGCTTGTTTGAAGCCAAATAATCCAGTCATGTATATTAGAACAGATGGCTGCAGCGTGCTCAGGGATAGTCATTTGTAGAGAAGTTTCAGATGTCAGGGCACGCTAGCATGGAGTGCTTTTAAATGTCAGTGCAGTCAGGTATAGTGCTGTGTTAGATAGGGCAGACCATTATTCAGGGCATCCAGATCATGGTATTAAAATGTTAATCTGGTAGCGAAGCAGAACAGGTGGTGGAACCACCCAGGTAGAGTCTTTCCTTGGCAATTATCTTCTGAATTTTGTTCAGTGAGATGTGGCCCTTGTTTGAGCTTGTAGTGGGATCACTGAATGGTATAAGAAAGCACTGCATGGCTAACAAATCATAAGACATCTTGTGGCTTGTGTCTGCTTTCAGTGTAGTAAAGAACATCTGTATTCAGAATAACCTCTTTAACACAGACAGGTGTGCAACTTTGTACTGTAGTGGATACAGAATAAACCCTCTTGGTCACTAGCATCAATTGCATGAGGACCACACAAAGTGGTCTGTAAGTAAGCAAAGTGCTCAGCCTTCCATGTGGATTTTAAAACCGTTTATCATGGGGTTGTTGCTGATTCTACTTCTGTCTTTGCATATGAGCATGTAGTAATTCCCAAGTACAAATGCCTTTACTGCTTTGGCAAGTATCGGTGCCTTTTCTGTCTAGGCCTGAAACACTATTGCAAGGCATGTTCCATTTGTCAATTGTTTGTTCCCAAAACTCTTAAATCAAGGCTTTCCTTTCTCAAAACCTTTCAGGAAACTCAGCGTCTTAAATGCCTGGATGCCTGTCCCAGTCCAAGATGCCAGAATCTGTATCCCCAGGCATCACGCTACAGCCAAAAAAAAAAAATCACCATAAATATTTGAGATGTTATTTGATTGGATGATTTGAATGTTTTGATAGTATATATACATGTTCACTACTTGTTTCTTGTCTGATGAAGTCTGTGTGATAGACGAAAAACGCGGTGTTTCGTCAAGCATTTTACTCTGTGTGTTCGTTTCAATAAACTTTTGGATTTACCCAGAGCTGTCCGGTGCTTGGTTTCTCCTCTTAACAGTGCTTTTGGTTGTTTACTGGTTTTGGGATTGCACTGTTCTACATTTTGGTTTCCTCAATACCAGCTTTCTGTACTTGCTCCCCTAATTCAAGATCTCCATAATCCGTGCACAATTGAGCTAGTCCCAGAAGAGTTTATAGGGAAGGGCTTCTACTGCACATTCTTTCTGGTGTCAAGAAAAGGACAGTGGAGACCCATCCTAGACCCTTCCCTTCTCAGCACATTCTTGGAAGTATAAATTTTCACTATGCTCTTTCTTCACTCTGTCTTGCCTTCCATTCTCCCTCGGGCTTTACTAGTGTCTCGTAACCTGAAGGATGCCTACATGCACAAACATATTCGTCCTTGCAGGAAATTCCTCAGGGCTTTTTTTTTTTTTTTGGCTCATTGCACTTTCAATTTGCTGCTTTGCCTTTAGGACTTTCCACACCAAACACACCAAATGTGTTTATGAAATGTCTAGCACCAGTGGTGGCATTCTGCTGTACACAAATTCAGTATCTTTCCTTTACTGGATGACCCGCTGCTCCAAGCTATCACCCCGGGCCTCCTCCTCCATTGTCTAGACTACAGTCTCCAACTCTTGATAAAGCTGAGATTCACAATCAACTACAAAAAAATCCCACATGGTTCTTACACAGGACCTGGTTTTCAGGATTGCAGACTAGATACAAAGAAAATGCATGCCTTCTTCCTTCAGGAGATGGTTTGGAGTCTTCCCAGTTTTTTCCGAGATCTCTCTCCTCTGTAACACACTGCACAGCAAGAGAAATCCTAAGAACATTGGGTTTCATGGCAGCAACAATTCATCTAGCCAGGCTTCACATAAGGAAAATTCAGTGGTATCTAAAATCTGGTTTTGTCCTAACACTGCATTGTCTTGGATACCCTGATCCCTCTCTTCCCTTGTCTCAAGAAGGAGCTACTTTGGTGGAAGGAGCAAGTAAATCTCGGCCCTGGGCTTCCTTCACACTCCCTCCAACTAGTCAAGAAATTGAGATGAATGCCTTAAATGAGGCATGTGAGGCATAAACAGGATCACACTGAGTACAGTACAGATGGCAACTAAGGAACACATCAATTTTAGGAAAATTATGACTTCTGTAAGCGTTAGACCTCTCACCTATGTAAACCTGGACCACTCCTAGTATACACCAACATAGTCATGTGGTACATAAACAGGGAGGCAGCAGATCTTAACACTTGTGCAGATTAGCACAGAAGACATGGAACCTAGCCACCCAGATGGGTATTACTCTCACAGCCAAATCCATTCCCTTATTGGACAGTACACTGGCAGAGACTCCATCAGCTGCTCCTTGGATGAACCCCTAATAGATCCTGAACAGACAGGTCTTTCAGGCAATCACTCATCAGTTGGGCACATCACAGATGAACTTGTTTGCATTGCCAACCATCAGTTCCCCCAGCTTTACACCAGAGAACCTTGTCCGTCAGCCTGGAAGACAGATTCCTTCTCCTTCCACTGGACAAGGAAGTTCCTTTGTGCATTCCCTGTGCTACCTCTACTTCCAAAAATTCTTCTAAAGGCACAAAAGAAAGCACCAGTTCTCCTTTTACTGGCTCCTTCCGGCCAAGGCAACATTGGTTTCCTCTGCTGTTTCATCTGAAAGAGGGAAACTACAGGAAATTACCTCAACAACCGGACCGTATCACTCAACAAAAAAGGATGCTTTTTTCACCTAAATCTTCCCTCGTTCAGTCTGACTCAGTGGAGGATAGAAATCTCTTCTCTCAAAGATGCCTATTCTCTGAGGAGGAAGTTAAAGTTTTACAGGAAGCCAGGAGACCCACTACAAGAAAATTTTACACAGCTAAAGGAAAAGATTTTGTTATTGGTGCTACAAGAAAGTACTCACTGCTATCTCAGTTCCCTTCTGTCCTACAATAGCTTTGTGAACTACTTAATTCTGGCTTGACTTACTCTCCTGTCAAAGCTCACCTATCAGCCATCACTATCTGCTTGCCTGTCAATCCCCCTCTTATGGCCAGAGTAGAGGTTAAGGTATTCCTGATGGGAATTCTGCATCTTAACTCACCAAGGAAACGCATCCCTCCTCTTAGCATTGCAGTTTTGTTCTGGAAAAGCTTACATTACCCCATTTGAACCAGCATCTTCTGCCACTTTAAAATTCTGCACTTGGAAAACTATTCTACACTTGGCCCTTACCTGTGCTCTGAGAGTTACAGGCTGTCATGGCCACTCCACCTTTTCTTGGTTTCCATAAGGACAGGGTGACTGTCAGAGCTAATCTTTTGTTCACTCCTAAGGTAGTGAATGAGTGACCCTTCAGTCAGGTTGTTCACTTACCCACCTTCTCTCCCAACCCCCAAAATAGGGGGAAAGGAATCCTACCTTCTGCAGACATCGAGACCACTGAGATGTTTTTATCTGAAATAAAAAAAGACTTACCAGTTGTTTTTATCCTTTGAGCCCCAAGTTCCTGCCCGAAAGCTCATTCCACTAGGGCAGTGGCTTCCCCAGAGGCCTTTCAGAAAGGAGTGAACACCAGGTCTGTCTTGGAAGCTGCCACATGGTCCTCTGTGCACACCTTCACCAAACACTAAAATATTGATGCTTTCTCCAGGTCCAGTGCTGCTTTTGCAAGCTCTGTCCTGTCTGGAGTGTTAGACAGCTCATGTACACATTAGTCACCCACCTTTCTGTCTACCCCCTTCAGCTCTTGGAATTGCCATTATGTCAGGAGTACTGCAGCAGTGGTTTTAGTTGGACCACAACAGGACATCTCTTACTGGTCACTTGCAGTATTCCTTAGCTCTCTACTTCCCCTTTTGCTCCTACCCACTTCATCTTCCTTTATCTCCTCCTCTGCTTTAAGCTCTACTCTGCTGCATGGAAATGGGGGAGTTTACTTACCTATTCAAGCTATAACCCTCCGAGCTGACCAGTCTCTAATCTGCGGGCAACTGGCTTGGAAATAGTTTGAGTAACGTGTTCGTATGTCCATCTGTACACCTCTGTGCTTATGAGCTGAGGTCATACGTCAGATGTACAACCTTGGGTAATTAAAGTTTTGGTACACTGGCTGGACATCTGAGGTGACAACCAATATGTCAGGAGTACTGCAACATAGATCACTAGTATGTATACTTTTTATAAGATGTTCATCGTGTTTCACTGTTTGTCATCACTGTAGGGTTCTTCCTGCCGGCAGGCAGCCCTCGGTTGGCCAGAATCCCAAAGTCTGGGTCCGGCATTGGCTGTTCAGTCATGCTCCCTGACATCAGAGCACCAGATGTACAAAGCTGCCAGCCGACGCCATGTTCTCCAGTCTTTCTTGCCGTGCGGTGGAAGCAGTTCGCAAGTGCCGGTCGGCTGACTCCTGATATTTTTTCGTGCTTCATTCCGAAGACTTACTTCTTCTTCTTCTAAAAGCTAAGTACCCCGTTGGGGAAACTTTTTTCTTGCTCCAGTCCGATGTTAAAAAGTTAATAATTGTATTTCTTGTGGGAAGCAAATACCTCATAAGGATTTTCACTCTTACTGTATTCCTTGTTTAGGCCCTGACCACGACGTAGCTAGTTGTCAGTTTTGTGCTAGATTTAACCAACGTACTTTTAAGCGGAGGTACGATTTTGCTTTTCACTACTTTGGCAGGCGATTTAATTATAAAATGTCGTCTGGCACGCTTCCGACTACCGGAGTTCACAAACGACGCAAGGATAAGGACAGGCCTCCGAGGTCCAAATCGGACGACAGTTTACAAGCAGAGCCAGCTTCAGGTTCGGCCGTCGTCAGTGAGGTGCTTTCGCAGCCCATCTGCCATTTCAGAACAGATTGCCAAAATGGACTCCCACGAGGAGTCAACTAGGCCTTTGAGTACTCCAGCTGCAGGACCTTCGGACAGTGCTCCCTCGGATGTGTCCGGAGCCGCTGTGCAGGTACCGGCTTCCGAGGGGGTTTTCAGGCCTACACAGCTTCTGATAAAGGCAAAGCCAAAGACGAAGGCCAAGACTCCTTCTAAATCAAAGACACCAGCCCAGGCCTCTTCTGATCCGGGACCCAAATCTCAGAAACAGCTGCTTAAAATGGCAGAGGACTTACTAACCATGATTAGGGGTTCACAACCCCCTCCAGACAAAAGGCCAAGGCAAGATTTGGAGTATGAATCTTCTGATCAGGCATCTATTTCTTCAGTGTCTTCCTCTGAACAGGAATATTCTTTCCCTCCTTATGAGGATTCTGATGCTGAGGAATCCATTCCATCAGCTTCTCCCCCTGAGGATTTTTCTTTTGGGGAAACATTACATGACATGAGGGAACATTTTCACTGGGAAGGACAGGAGTATTCTGAATCTAAGAAAAGGCTTGGGGATTTCCTCCTTCTTCCCCAACATTAGACCCTGGCTAGTCCTCCTGTTTTGGATATTGTGGATGATGCCTTTTCTGAGGCTAATTTAACTCCTGACTCATTTCCTCCAGCCCCTGCTAAGCCTGACAGATATTACAGGGTCCCTGACTCCCACCAGTTCCTTTACAAATATCCTGCTGCTGATCCAGAAACCATTTCTCAGGGTCCTAAGGGTGTTAAGGCCACCTCTGCTAAAAACCCTATTCCGTCAGATGAGGTTTCTAGAGCTTTGGAGAGATGGGGCAGAAAAGTGTACACTTCCGCTACTTTATCTATTAGGGCTTTAAATTGTCAATTTCATATGCTAAAATATCAGCAGTTTCTGCTGTCTGTTATGAAACAAAAGCTAGGTACCATTTCTGCATGTGCAGATAAGGAATTACATGATTTGATGCATGCTACTGAGCAAGTGGGGAAGCATGGCTTACACTGTGGTTTTGATGCCTTGGAGGCTTCATGCAGGGTGGCTGCCACTGGCGCAGTCATTAGAAGGCATGCTTGGTTAAAGGAACAAAGCTTACCTGATCAAGTGAAAGCAAAGTTACTGGATACTCTTGTACAGCATAATGTTTTGTTTGGGTCTAAGGCTGAAGAGGTGATAAAGAAAATGGAGGATAAGGCAAAATCCATGCAAAAACGGTTAAGGATTTCTTACAAGTTCAGCCCCCAAGATTTAGCAGAAATTGGCCAACTAAAAATTGGTCCTTTCCCAGCTTGGACAGGCCTCAGAGGGGTAGATATAGGCGTTCCAGAGGGAGGGCCCAAGCACAGACCTCTTACAGACCTAGACAGTGGAGTGCTTCCACCCCCAGGGGTGGAGAGGACCGACCTCAATCTTACAGAAAACAGGCTCAATGACTCCCCCTGCATGGCTCCACGAATCCTGGAAGCCCCTCTAGGAGGAAAACTCTCTCTTTTTCAACAAAATTGGACTTGCATAACCCAAGACAAGTGGGTTCTGGATATAGTTTCAAGAGGTTACAAATTCCACTTTCATACCTTGCCAAGACCAAACGGATGGCCATACCTACCAAAACACCAATGGGTGGAGGCATTAAACCAGGTGGAATCCCTCATGGCTATGCGGGCCGTAGAACTGGTTCCACAATCAGAGACGGGGCAAGGCTTTTACTCAAGGCTCTTTCTAGTTCCCAGAAAACAAAATTCATGGAGACCCATCCTGGATCTGTCAGTCTTAAATACTTTCCTGGAGATACCAAAGTTCAAGATGCTTACTCTGCAGCATCTCCTGCCAGTGTTGACCAAAAATTCATGGATGGTGACACTGGATTTAAAGGAGGCTTATCTACACATCCCTATCAGACAGGAGTGCAGAAAATACCTCAGGTTCAAGGCCGGCTCAAACCATTACCAATTCTCTGCGCTGCCCTTTGGCTTGTCTACTGCGCCCAGGGTCTTCAAGTGCCTGGCACCAGTAGTGGCTTATTGCAGGCTCCTCAAGGGAATTCAAATTTACCCTTATCTGGACAACTGCCTTATTCAAGTGGACAGCAAGGATGTTTTACTCCAGCACCTGGAATTTGTTCAAAACCTACTCAAGTACCTGGGATTCACTGTGAACATAAAGTCAATTTTGACCCCCACACAACAGATAACTTTTCTGGGTGCTCTTCTAAACACAACAACCCAGATGGCATTCCTGATATCCGAAAAACAACTACAGCTGGCTTCAACTTTCAAAACCTTTGCATTAATGTCTCCGCTAACTGCAAGGAAATTCCTGCAGGCTTTGGGTTACATGGCCTCCAGCATCCTTCTCATACCAAATGCAAGACTACATATGAGAAAAATACAATGGTACCTAAAAAGTGTATGGTCACAGCATTGCCACAGTCTAGACGCACAGATTGCTGTCTTGCCTACAAAAGGAATTCCATTGGTGGACCAGGGCATGTCTTCACAACAAAGAGAAAGCCTTCAATCTGCCTCCAGCCAGCCAAGTGTTAACCACGGACGCCTCGGATTACGCATGGGGAGCCCACTTGCAGGGGAAAGGCCTGCAAGGTTTTTGGACAGAGGATCAGAAGCACCTACATATCAATTTAAAAGAGATGTTAGCTGTACAGAATGCCCTCTTGGCTTTCAGGGATCCTCTACAGCCAGGACAACTACTGATACGGACAGACAACACCACAGTTTTGTGGTACATAAACAAGCATGGAGGTTCACACTCCTACCCCCTTTGCAGACTAGCCATGACTCTATAGAACACAGCTCTAGCTTGCAAAGTGGACCTACAAGCTCAGTTCCTGCCAGGGAAACAAAATATTCTGGCAGACAACCTGAGCAGGAACCTGTCAGAAAATCACACGAGGAGAGCTGAGAACAAAACACTTTATGACGCAAAGCTTTCGGGAATAACCCTTTCTCAATACTGAATACAAACATGTATTAAGCAACTGCTTTTATACAAGCCAAAAGAACATGTGACTGCAGCCAAAGTCACGTGACATATTCAAAAATACATTTCAGAAAAATAAATTTCAAAGAATATCAAAAAGATATATATACACATTTCATAGAAATACTTTCCTAAAAAATACTTTTCAGAATAATATGCATATGAGTATACACTTCAAAAAATTTTTTTGCAAAAACAATACAAAAGATATACACACATATATACTCAATGAAAAGTTTCTTAAAAAGCTTATATAATTGTATATAAATGTATAAACACACGTATGTATTAAAACCTCAATCATTTAAATACAAAAAAATTTGCACATTAAAACTGTGTAAAACAAATAAATCAGTAAGATTCTCATTTCATGCTGTAAACCAACAAGGATAGGTTTAATGCTGACTGTACTATTAATGCCAGGATGCCTATCAGCCCCTAAACGTACTATCCACTGATACTCCTTAGTGTCAAGGAAGTTATTAGTATCACCACCTCTATTAGAAGGAACAACCGAATCTATGACTCTAAATTTAAATTTATGTCTGTCTCCCTGAGTCTCAATGTGTTTAAATAGAGCATTCTGGACACACTGCCTCCTGATTTCTGACTTGTGTTCAATAATCCTGTCCTTAAGTCTACGTGTAGTCTTACCAATGTAGTATGCAGGGCATGTGGTACATGTTGCCATGTATACCACATTGGTAGAAGTACAAGTAGCTTGTATACGAAAATTATAAGTATAGTGTGTAGCTGTATGCATATATTTACTAGATTCCAAGACAGTAATCAAGTCAGAACAACAGGAGCAGTGTACTTATAATTTTCGTATACAAGCTACTTGTACTTCTACCAATGTGGTATACATGGCAACATGTACCACATGCCCTGCATACTACATTGGTAAGACTACACGTAGACTTAAGGACAGGATTATTGTACACAAGTCAGAAATCAGGAGGCAGTGTGTCCAGAATGCTCTATTTAAACACATTGAGACTCAGGGAGACCGACATAAATTTAAATTTAGTCATAGATTCGGTTGTTCCTTCTAATAGAGGTGGTGATACTAATAACTTCCTTGAAACTAAGGAGTATCAGTGGATAGTACGTTTAGGGGCTGATAGGCATCCTGGCATTAATAGTACAGTCAGCATTAAACCTATCCTTGTTGGTTTACAGCGCAGTATGAAATGAGAATCTTACTGATTTATTTGTTTTACACAGTTTTAATGTGCAAATTTTTTTGTATTTAAATGATTGAGGTTTTAATACATACGTGTGTTTATACATTTATATACAATTATATAAGCTTTTTAAGAAACTTTTCATTGAGTATATATGTGTGTATATCTTTTGTATTGTTTTTGCAAAAAAATTTTTTGAAGTGTATACTCATATGCATATTATTCTGAAAAGTATTTTTTAGGAAAGTATTTCTATGAAATGTGTATATATATCTTTTTGATATTCTTTGAAATTTATTTTTCTGAAATGTATTTTTGAATATGTCACGTGACTTTGGCTGCAGTCACATGTTCTTTTGGCTTGTATAAAAGCAGTTGCTTAATACATGTTTGTATTTAGTATTGAGAAAGGGTTATTCCCGAAAGCTTTGTGTCATAAAGTGTTTTGTTCTCAGCTCTCCTTGTGTGATTTTTGGATTCGTTTGCAGTTTTTTTCCCCAGGAACCTGTCAGACCCACACAAGTGGATGCTAGACACCCAAGTATTCAAGATGATTACAGAAGCATGGGGCTGCCTGGACATAGATCTATTTGCATCCCCCCACAACCACCAGTTACAGATTTTTTGCACCAAGGACATTTCACAAACTAGCTTGGAAAATGGATGTTCTCTCATTCAGTTGGAGGAACCTCTCGGGGTATGCCTTTCCTCCACTACCTCTTCTTCCACGGGTGTTATTAAAGATCAAGCAGGACAAACCCAAGATGATTTTACTGGCCCCAAATTGGCCTCGTCAATTTTGGTGCTCAACACTGATGAATCTATCCCAGGAGCCTCCTTGGATTCTACCTCAGATTCCAATTCTTTTGTCCCAACACCAGGGCCAGGTTTTGCACTCTCATATCAAGACTCTCAGCCTGGCATATTCAGGGTCTATGATTAATCCTACCCTTCCCAAACAAGTCATGGATGTCATCTTAGAAGCCAGACGGCCTAGCACTAGAAAATCTTATGCAGGTAAATGGAAGAGATTTTGCACCTGGATGCGTGCTCCGGATTCGGATCCTCTCATTCCTAATATCCCATTGATTTTACATTACCTGACAGACATGCTACATAAGGGTTTATCCTTCTCCTCCATAAAAATACATGCCTCAGCTATCTCTGCACATTACAATACAGACCCTCCAATCTTTTCGCATCCACTTCTGAAACAATATCTCAGAGGAGCAAAGAATTTAAGGCCCCCTAGGACACCACCCATACCTGCCTGGGACCTCAACTATGTTCTTGGAAAACTCACTCTGCCTCCTTTTGAGCCTGCTGCCACATCTGATATTAAGTATTTATCATGGTAGACAGCTATCCTACTGGCTTTGGCTTCAGCCAGGAGAGTCTCGGAGTTACAAGCACTCATGGCTGTGGAACCTTATATTATTTTTCATCAAGATAGGGTGTATTTAAGGACTAGTCCTACTTTCATGCCTAAAGTGGTTTCCAAAGTGGTTTTAAACCAAACTATTCACCTGCCAACTTTTTTCACTAATCCACAAAATAAGGGGGAAAGGATCTTGCATTCCTTGGATGTACACAGGCAACTTCGTTTTTACCTGGACAGAACCAAGGATATCAGGAAAACAGAGCAACTGTTTGTTTCTTATGCAACAAATTCCCAAGGCAAAGCTATTTCAAAACAAACCATTTCTAAATGGATTGCTCATGGATTTAGATTTTGTTACTCTCATCATGGAAAGCAAATCCCAGGAAAAATTACGACTCATTCTACCAGAGCTGCTGCTACTTCAGCTGCCTTTCTCAGGGGAGTACCTACCAAAGATATTTTGGAAGCTGCAACTTGGAGTTCAGTGCATACTTTCTCTAAGCACTATAATCTCCCTCTTTACTCTAAGTCTAGGGCAGGCTTTGCTTCTGCAGTCTTGCAGGGCCTTCTAGCCGCCCCTTCTACTCTATAACCACCAGCCTTTATCTCAGCTTTGGGATTCAACCCTACAGTAATAACTGCAACAGTGAAACACGATGAACATAGTACAGTTGTGTACATTTACCATAAATGTAGATGTTAGAGTGTCTTCACTGTTGCAGTCTGGGTTACCCACCCTCCTGTCCCCTCTTATACTTCCATTAGTGTGGTTTCCTACTTCACCCTTCTTCTGAGATGTATTTGCTACAGGGTATGGGGTTTGTTGTATGTTACTTTTTGTTTTACTATTAGCCTTCACTTTTGGGCATCTGACATCTGGGGCAAGAAAAACTGGAGAACATGGCATCAGCTGGCAGCTTTGTACTCCTGGCGCTCTGACGTCAGGGAGCATGACTGAACAGCTGACACCGGACCCAGACTTTGGGATTCTGGCCGACCGAGGGCTGCCTGCCGGCAGGAAGAACCTTACAGTGATGACTGCAACAGTGAAGACACTTGAACATCTACATTTATGGTAAGTGTACACAACTGTACTTACTTACACAACTATACTTTCTGCAGGACCTCCTGCAAGTCTGCACCATGTAAGTTGTCAAACAGCAATGAAGTAGGTAGGCTTTGGAAAGTTTCCCAAAGATTATTGCTACAAGAGTGATCCTTATAACAATATAGTACAGCTATGTAAGGAACATGTTATTAGTATTGGATGTTTGAGTGGAATCATTGTTGCAGTATGGTTTCCCTCACTTTGTCTTGGGTTGGGCATTTGTGGGCATGCTAGGGCTGAAGTGGATGCCAGTTCAACTTCACACATCTTTAGACACTTTCAGCTAGTTGCTTCACCCTTGTAATTTTAGTCGTGTGGAGGCTGGTTTCTTAAGTATGGCAGTCACCAAGGAGGGTAGGTTGTGGGGGGCAGAAGTGAGTAGTTCTGTCATGCTGTAGGACATCCAAGCTTTAACGGAGCTTCCCAGGGCAGCCCAGGTACTGCCATACCTTTAGATCTTGGACAGAAGATCAAAGTGCAGATGGCACAGTCTAAGTTCTTTTTATTTTAGAAGTACAGCTTCAGCCCTGGGTAGGAGTAGTGAGTCTGGCTGGGTAGGGTACAGAGCTCTGAAAGGTGCACTGAATGTTGGCCATTATCTACAGTTGAGTCCCGCACTAGCACTAATACTATTTGAACATCTGTTGCTATGGTTAATCCCCTTGGGCATTTATACTTTTACCATGCGGTATCCATGATGCAACACATAGCTGAGCAGCTGGCATAGTTGGCGCAGCATGTGGCTGAACACGTGGTGTATGTGGTGCATGTGGCTGAGCACGTGGCATCTGTGGCACAGCATGTGGCTGAGCACGTGGTGTCTGTTGTGCAGCACTCTAGTATGAGTCATTGCTGTGCACAAGCTTATAGCCTGTAAACTTGCTGTTGACTGCATGGAAAACAAAGCTCTCTGTAGAACTGAGATGCATACATTTTGATGCAGAACTCCTCTTCCCATCTACCTGTCTGTATGCATGTGTCAGTGATACTTTTCTGGGTTTGCACATACATGTTAGCAGTGGTGAAATTGGGAACCCTGCTGGAGTTCAGGAGAGAGTGACATCTTATGCCACATCTTCAGACAGCCTTGGATCATTCCTAAATGCACAGAAATAGAAACCTTTATTGTCTCAGCTGTAGGAGGTAGGACATTATAGCTTTTATCCCCCAGTTTTGTTGCATGTTTACACCCTCCCCCCAGCAAACTTGAAAATGAGTAGAATAATTGCTTGGATTATGGTAAAGTTCCCCTTTTTTGTTTACTGCACCACAAGCCAGGTTCCAGATGTTTTACAAATGTGCTGGAAGATCCATTGGTAGGTTTGTAAGTCCAGCTAGTTCATCTTTGTCCTTTGAATTTTTGCCGTAAGTGAAGGCAGACTTGGAAGTCCCACAACAAGGATAACTTAACCTGGTGGGTATTTTAGATCTGTTTTATCCACAGAAGCAGCTGCATTTATACAAAATTGCCTAGTGTGGACAGACTAATATAGTGACTGGGTAGTTACTCTACAGCCAAGGAGTCATTGCATAACATGTGCTTTATTAACACAGACTTTATATGAAATGTTAAAGCAATTGTGTTAAACTTTATCTAGATCAAGAGAGAGAGTTAACAGGAATATTAGATTCTGTTCTGAGTCCTAGGAAAATTGGCTGATGTGCAGCCAACTTAAAGCATGTTGATATTCATTGGTATCTTGATAGCCATTAAGCAGACAAAGTTCTGGCGGACTGCAGGTTAAGACAAGCTGCATTAAGAATGATGTGTGTTTAAGCTTTATACTGTTTACTAGTAGTCTGCTGGATTTGGAAATCAGAGGCAGGATGGTACAGAGAAGCCCTAGGCTCTGTGTTTTCTTCCTTATTGTGCTTCAGTAAGTAAAACACGTTTGCTCAAAATACTGCCTTTGTAGTGCTGGGGTGAGGCTGTGGTCACCACAGGTTGCCATGTACATCCATCCAGCCACAACCCCTTTTCCGCATTGTGCACATGGGGTTGGGGTGTCACTTCAACAGTGACAGTCATGTAGAGCCAAGGTTTACACCACTGCGTGTCTATCACTTCTGATTTGGGAAGGTGAACTAATCGGCTCAGTTAGTTACTGAGGTTGCTGAAGTTTAGCAGCATTGAACTCATTTGTTTTAATATAAAGATCATCTTTTAAATGACTAGATGTTTTTATTAATGTGTATAGGGGAAAGGTAGATTTATTCTGTGTGAACTGTGTTTACACTGAATGTGAATACCGATCTCCTGGTTGAGTTGCTTATTTTTTCTTGAGGTCCTTTTCCTACCATAACTGTTTGCGTAACACACATTATACAACATTTTAGCAGTTATGTAAGTGTGCCAAGATATTGTACTGTACAGTTTTAAATATGCCTTGGCACTTTAAGCTTCAACATATCTGTCCTGCCAGAGAAGGGAGGTTTATTTTTCCAAGTAAATAACTTGATATGACCACTTTTTACGCATAAGGGGTTAATATCATGGGAATATTTTGAGCTTTAATTGGCAACATTAATAGCTAAAGAACACTACATAAATTTCTTTAAAATGGTGTCCTACTGCAGTTGTGTGTGTGTCCTGTATAGTCTGTACACGGACATCCACAGGCCCTCACCGGGATAAGCAGTTTAAAAATTGGATGGCACACAGTTGAAATGCAGTACTGTAGGGCTTTCATTAATATCTCTGCTTTATAAGTAAGACTTTGGTCAGTGGAGATAAGAGTTTAATAAAAAGAATGGCTTGGATGTGTGAGGTTTTCAGCTGTGTTTTGCCAGAGGTTTGCAGTGGGGGCAGCTTTAGTCATTAATGTGCCCCTAGTTCGTATATGAGAGAGTCTGTCAGGCAGGTAGAGAGGCTTGCAGTATTTCATACAAATGATAGTATGTTCACTAACTGAATATGTGAGGGAAACAATGGGTTACAGTGATGTTTAAAGCAAAAAAAGTTGTACATACAATTTCTGATGCTGTATATTATAGACTTGCGTTCAATACTGTAGCCTATACTAGTTTGTAAAATGAGTGTGAAAATGAGTAATCAATGGCTAGTAACAGTTTGGTCAGAATATTTGTGTCTTTGATTAATATTACATGCCGTTTTGCAAATATTGCTGCCAAGGAGTAGGAGCTTGAGAATTTAATTGCTGTTATCAGTGAACACAGAATTTGAATAATCTCTGCACTTCTCCATTTTGGTTCATGATGGGGGTCTTTTTTCTACAGAGTTCACCTATTGTACATGTCTTTTCTGTGTCTGTGCCTTGTTTTTTTGTCCAAATTCTCGTCATTCCTCTTGCATCCTAAATCTGTGGATAAGTGAATTAGCCGTATTCCCTGTTGATGTGTATGTGTTCATGGGTGTGTGATGTTATATATATGTGTATTTCCATCTCACAGCGGGATGCTCTTTTGTCCAGGATTGGTTCTTGCTTTACTACTTTGATTGCTGGTATATTCCAGCTTCCCCATGACCACAAATTGTTGATAAGATGGCTTTTAAAAAACTGAGCGACTCCTTGCACCAAATTTTATTCTGACAGATCAACATTAAACATAAGAACACCTTATTTTGTCCCTTTAATATCTGCAGTATTGTCTAGCGACATCTGATCAAGGTTGTAATATTTGTGATATAACTAATAAGCACTGTCAGTTCACTATCAATGCTTATCTTTAGCTTTGTAGCAAACTATGTATTTCTGTCCGTCTGTCTCAGGGTTCCTGTCAGTGTAGCTGTGAGTGTGCTTGAATTTTGTATGGATCAGGTTGCTTAAGCATATATGTACTGGAGTCAGGAACCTTAGAAAGTGCAGTGTGTGTACCACAATACATGTTAAAATGTAAAGAGCAAATTTTTTATGTATTTATTTATTTAGCTTTTATAGAAAAGCCAGTTATAGCAGATTCCTAGGTAATATGTACCACTGTAAATGTGTCTCTCTTTTGGGGTTTTGTAATAGATTGAGAATCTGTTACAACCAGGTTATAAAAATGTGATAGAGGTCTTGCTGAAAGCTAATGCTAGTAAAGGTGTGAGGGGGATAAACCAAGAGTGGTACAACAAAAACAACAGTACAGGCTGGAAGAAATGATGTGGGCAGTGAGTTCTGGGTGTCGGACTGTGTCTGCGTCAAGATACGTTGGTGGCAGAGAACATGAGGTCTGTAGAAAAATAGGGGATTTAATCTGCAAATTTGAGATTGTATTGGACAGCCTGTTCATTTGAGAGAGTTGAGTGAAGAAGTGGCAGAAACAGACAGGAGGGGATAGAAAAAAGGGAGGTAAGCATGCATTGTCAAAGGATTACAAGCAAGAGGGACAACAAGTAGTAGTGGGTGACAGAAAATTGTGTGAGCAGCAGCCACGAAAGAAGGGTGAGGTGGACAGGTAAGAGCAGAGAGCAACTGGAAGTGATGAAGAGGCTTAGTCGGGTGTGGCCATACAGAAGGCTAGTTCAGTGAGACATCAGAAGGGGAAATTGAAAGGGTGAGACAGTGAACCACATGCGGGAGAGCTCACTCTGGAGATGGTGATGAAGTGGGAAAAGTAGCAGAAGGGTGGTGGAGGGGCTGAGAGAGGGTGCTAAGAGTAAAAATCATGGATAAAACTTGTAGGAAGACGTGGATGAATTGGGTCCGCGTTGGGCATTGAGAAGGACCTGAGTGTTGCAGGTAGGAGGGAAAGTGACTTGGAATGGGAAGTGATGGGAAAAGTCTGTCCCAAAATTTTGGCACTAAAGACGGGAGGGACTGTTTTAAAACTAAAACAGTTTTCGGACTTGAACTTTGTAAGACACTGGAGGAGTCGAACAACATGATCAAGGGAGGAGGGGATGGACCTGTATTATGATTCACTTAGGCACTCCCTTCCTATTACATGAGGAGATAATTGAGGTGGTAACAGGGGGTGACAGCAATGTCAAAAAATGGAGATTGAAAGTAGGTTACTCAGAAGTGCTGTCTGCATCAGCATGTGCAGGAAGGATATGATTATGTAGTTTGACAATGAACAAAAGAGAGAGGGCTTCAGAGTGATGCAGTAAATTGTCAGAAAAAAAATTTGACTGGGGGCTGGCTCTTTCATAGCCCAGAATGGACAAGTTGTGCAAAGAACATGAGTAGAGCAATAGCATTTCCTGAAACAGTAATGGGATTAATTAGAATGGTATGTGAAGGGTCAGAGGCACCCGAGCATGAGAACTCTTAAAGGCTAACAGCATGGATGAATTTAGCACTCGTCCCCTTTAAATATATGTTTTAAGAAGACCTACTTAAAATTGTTAGGGAAGAGCTGGGAAATCAAATGTAAGAAACTTGTACCCTGTAAATGGAAAAGATTCCCTATCTGGTGCTTCAGAGCAGGCATGAGGACACCACTGCAGTACAAGAATGTTGTATGCCTCTGTGAAAGTATATTTGAGACATTTCAGCTTGCTTGCAGTTGTACACCCCCCCCCCCCCAATGTGCTTCAGTTGTTGGTCATTTTTTTAGGGAGTACTGCACTTGAGACCACTGTCAGAGATTGATTCCCCCATGGCATACAGTGGATATAAAAAGTGTACACACCCCTGTTAAAATGCCAGGTTTTTGTGATGTAAAAAATGAGACCACAATAAGTCATTTCAGAAGTTTTCCCACCTTTAATGTGACCTATAACTTATACAATTCAATTGAAAAACAAATCTGTTACAGAAAAAAATATAAAATAAATGTACAATAAGCTGGTTGCATTAAGTGTGCACACCCTTAAACTAATACTATGTTGAAGAACCTTTTGATTTAATTACGGCATTCAGTCTTCTTGGGTAGGAGTCTATCAGCATGGCACATCTATCTTTATCATCTTTTGAGCCAGATGCTTTTGTGCCCCCCCCACAGACTTCTCTTGGAAGACCATTTTGTTGGTGGCTTGTACTTCTGCTAGAAAGATTTCAGAGCCTTAAACTCATGTCAGCCTTGTTGATTTTCCCCAAGAATGGATCATTTTACTAATCCCACTTTCATGCCAAAGGTAGTGGCAGTTACCCTTGAGTTGAAGACTGTTCAACTCCCTCATTTCTTCCCAGTCTGATGGAACAAGAGGTGAGCTGTTTTATACTCCCTTGGTTTGCATAGGCAACAGAGATTTTGAGGGGAGAACTAAACAGATGAGAAACTTGGACTAATTAATCTTTGCCAAGAGTGGGGAAGGAAAGCCTGTGAACAAGCAGACCATATCCATATGGCTCACACACCGCATTTGTTTGTGTTCATCTTTCCATGGCAAAGTTAAGCTGAACACATTTGTAGCTCATTCCAGTAGACTGAGCATTTGGCTGGAAGAGAGCCTGTAAACTTAACCATTTTGAATACTAGAAATTTGTATTATTTAGTCTTTGACAACATCAGATCGTTAGTTTAAGCAATCTTCATATATCCTTCACATATGGGACTCTGTTCCTGACCCTCTTATAACAGATTGCGAGAACCAAAAACATTTGAGCTAAGTCTCTACCCTGAATGACCCTCTCTAGATTACCTCAGATCTCGTTTGCTGCTCTTCTACATTGGACATGTCAGCTGGCACTCTTGAGCTAAGTGAAATTTAGTCATTTTACTTAAATCTTCATTAAATCTGTCTTGACATCTTTCCTTAACTATTCTAACTTACTCTGTTAATATTTCTCCTCCTTCTGTTTTTCTTCTAGTATCCCTCTCTCTACACTTCAGTGTTCTTTCCTGTCATTGCTGGTAGTTTTTCTTTGTTTAAAAAAAATAGCTTAGATTTTTGGAGTTTTTGTGAGTGTCCTTCAAATCTGTCATTTTTTTGTTGTACCTTTTTCTGCCATCGTTGGTAGCTCCTATCCTTTCTCCTTTCTTCCTCCCAGTAGTTCTGGCCTACCATTGTTGGTAGCCCCCCTTCCCTTCTTTACTCTGTGTGTTCTGGCCTACCATTGTTGGTAGCCCCCCTTCCCTTCTTTACTCTGTGTGTGTGTGTGTGTGTGTGTGTGTGTGTGTGTGTGTGTGTGTGTGTGTGTGTGTGTGTGTGTTTCTGTGAGTTGACTTGGTGTCTAGTGATGGAAGATAAAGGCACTACAGGATTCAAGCAGTGCCATGACTGTGGGAGAAAAATGCCCAATTCTGATGGGCATATGGCATGCCTATTGCTTGGGCCTGGTGTGCTTGCAAGAGGACTGTGCTGTTTGTCAAGCTTTTAATCACTGGTCCATCATAGAAAGAAAGAATAAACTTATCGGAAATGACTAAAATGTCCTTTGAAGCTTTGTCCAGTCATCCAAGACACTCAAACTCCGACATTTCCTTGCCATCTTCCTTGAAAGTTGATCATAGGCAGAAGAGTCTCTCTGTGCTGGCGTCACCTTCGGCTCAGGCATTGAAGAGACCTAAATCTTCGGTTCCCTTGCACTCAGCGGAACCGAAGCTAAGTACTAAAAAGGCCACTGTGCTGAATTTGGTGCAGACTGTGATGACCACCACTGCACCGAAGGTTTCGTGCAGACTGCCCAGGTGCCAGCCCCTTCCATGGTACTGTCAGTATCTTGGGAACCTCTCCAAGTTTTCAGCCGGTTCCTTCACTATCAGAGCATTTCCCTGGGACTCCCTTTCACCCAGAGCTTCCTCCAACCTCAACACCCAGACAGCGAGCACCAAAGTTGCAGGATGCCCTGCACAGGGGCTTACCTCTTCCAAGTGCTCAACAGAGCTTCCCAGTGAGGAGGTGCTCTGGAAGAGGACATGTACGAAGAAACGCCTAGATTCCCCAGTGGAATCTTGTCATGGAAGATGTGGACTTTGATGAAGGCGAGGGTTCCACCTGGTCACCCCGAAAAGACGTCTCCTTTGGAGACATTCTTGAGTTATTAAAGCAGTGGGGTGGCTGGAACCCCAAAGACCCATCCTCAGAGGAGTCTATGTACCTGCAAGCTTTCGGTGCTCACCCAACTACCTCTTGGGTGACCCTGCCCGCTGACTATCTCATTAAGTTGATCGCACAGCGGGCATAGAAAGCCCCTGAATCTGTAGAGTCTATCCCCAAGAGACTGGACAAAATTCTGACCACACAGAAGACCCAACAGTTTTGGGCCAAGGAGTTAGCTGTAGATGCCATGGTGGTTGTGGCAGCAACAAAGAAGGAAGTAGCAGAAGAGCGTTCCACTGTTTGTCCTCCTAACCAAGAGTCCAGGGCAGTGGTCAGATTTGGGAAGTGAATGTATGCTTAGTCGACCTTCACCTTGCGGTCTGTGAACTATATGGTACACTTCACTACACTCCAGAGGGATTTGATCGAGGAGTTGTCAGATACCCTTGCAGGAGCAGTGTCTGATGAGGTACAGGATTAAGTGGCCTCCCAGCTGGCCATCCTGGATTCTCTTTCCAGCTTGTCCATGAGACTCATTGTGCACGCAGCTGAAGGGATGAATAGGGCAGTGGGTTTCAGCATTGCCATAAGGAGGCACATCTGGATGCACTTGAGAGTTTGCGGAACCATTTTGTCTTAGTCATTGCTGCCTTTGATGGATCGTCCCTCTTTGGCTCCAACGTTTGAGAGACCTTGGCCAGGTGTGAAAAAGATGGAAAGTCCTTGTTTGCAGTGTGCATATATTTTTCTGCTCCCCAGTGGTCCTTCTCCAGGAACCAGAGGAGTAGAAAAATGTAGTTCAAGAAATCCCAAAGGCCTTATCAGGGCACACATGGCAGTGGCTCCCCTTGGGGCAGAGTGGGGTGCTCCAATGGAATATATCAACGTCACAGCAGAAATGGCCCACAAAATCAGGGTTCCAGAGATGATCAGGGAGAACCCTACCAGCGCTCCTGAAGGGGAAGCCCGATTGCTTGCCTCTGGAGGCAGTCGGGGGAAGATTGTCCTTGCACCCAGTAGCCTGGCAACAAATAACCACCAATACTTGGGTGCGAAGGATCATTACCAGAGGATACTGTATTCACTTAATTCTCACCCCAAGAATGGACAGGAGAATCCTCGATGTTCCACCCAGAGGGATCAGGGAGCTCTGGAAATGCAAAAGCTACTAGAAGAAAGAGTCATCCAAAAAGTCCCACCAGACCAGATAGGATCCGGATTCCACTCAAGTTTCTTTTTGGTGTCAAAAAAGACAGGGGACTGGAGGCCAATTTTGGATCTCAACCTATTGAACAAGTTTGTTCAGCAAGCAAAATTCCAGATGGTCTCTGTTCAGTCTATTCTACCCTTCCTAGGGAAGGACAATTGGATGTGTTCTGTAGACCTCCAGGACACGCATCACCACATAAAAATGGACAAGTGCTCCAGAAGGTTCCACCACTTCCAGCTAAGAGCCAGTCATCAGTTCAAAACTCTGCCCTTCGGTCTCACCACAGCCCCCCAGATGTTCAAGTGTATGGCAGCAGTAGCAGCTCACTTGAGACTGCACAGATTCAGTGTTTCCAAATTTAGACGAATGGCTCATCACCACTCCCACCAGGCATCTACTAGAGCAGTAAAAAGATTTTATTCTGCGCACTTGCACCTGTCTAGGTATTGTGGTAAATCCAACGAAATCCCAACTAAGTCCGACTCAAGAATTGGAGTTTATAGGGCCTTGCCTGGATACCACATCTTGCATAGCTTCCCTTCCTCCTCACATATTGCAAAAGATAAGGACCCAGGTGGAATCTATTCTCTCCAGCGACATGGTACCTGATCTTTTAGTTCTACAAGCTCTAGGATCTATGGTGGCTACCGTCATGCTCGTCCCGCTAGCAAGATTTCACATGAGACCAGCAGTGGCTTCTAGTCTCCCAGTGGTCCATTCTCAGTCATCCCCTGACGCGTTTCATTCAGGTTACCAATCATTGCAAGAAAGGCTTATCCTGGTGGATGGAATCAGAGGAAATTCTTAGGTCGACTTTGTTCCTCCTCAGCCCAAGGCCATAGTGACCATGTACTCCTCCCGGATGGCGTGGGAGTGGCATTATCTGGGCAGAACAGTCCAAGGCACTTTGTCCCTGATCGAGGCTGATTTGCATATCATCAGTGTTCTAGAGTTAAGGGTGGTGCTTTTAGCTTTGCAAGCCTTCCAAGCTGCCCTCCCTCTGGGAAGAATTCCAATTCAGTCAGTCAGTAGTGTAGTACATCAACACACAGGGAGGAACCAAGTCTTTACCCCCTGTGTTGAGAAGCTCTGAGTATGGCATTGGGTGATCTCTTCTAACTGCTTTCTGAAAGCAGCGCACATCATGTGGAACTCGGAATGTGATAGCTGACAAGCTGCGCAGATGCATCCTCCTGCCTCATGAGTGGTCTCTCAATCCCAGAGTGGCAAAGGAGATTCTGCCACTGGGGTCAGCCTTGCTGTGACCTGTTTGCATCACCCCAGAACAAGTGCAGCGGCTACTTTGCCCTAATCCCCCCTCTGGAGGAGTCCCCGAAAGATGCTGTCCTTCACGACTGGCCCTCAGGACTGCTCTGTGCCTTTTCCCATTCCACTAATACCTCCTTTCTTGAATAAAGCCATCAGGTGGAAGAGCAGGGTGATCTTCATTTTTCCCTTCTGATCTCAACAAGTCTGGTTCCCTTTTCTTTGGCCTCACCTAATTCACTGTCCATGGACTCTGGACCTGGATCCAGATTTCCTCTCCCATCCACCGGGAATGGTTCACCCCAATCTCCAAAACCTCAGGCTTTACAGCCTGGTTCCTCCAATTCCATTGATTGCCAGGCAAGATCACCTGTCCTCCCCAGTCCGAAAAGTTTTGGTAGCTTTCCGTAAGCCTTCCAGCAGGAGACTTTACCACAGTAAGTGGTGTAAATATTCTCATTTTGGGTATGCAATAATGGTATTGACCCCCTCTCTTCACCAGTTGAAAAGGTGTTGGTGTTTTTCACTATGCTTTTTGAGCAGGGAGTTGCTGCTTCTGCCATTAAAGTCCAAATAACTGTTATTTCCAACTTCCATGACGGTTTTGAAGATTACTTTTTAATCTGTCATAGATTGTGCAAAATGTTTATGAAAAGAACCTTAAGATTAAAACCTCCTTATAAGGATCCTCTCGTTCCTTGGGCTCTTAATATGGTTCTACAGGCATTGGTCCATTCCCCTTTCGAGCGGGCAGCTTGTTGTGACCTGAAGGTCCTTTAATGGAAAACTAATCTCCTGGTAGCCTTTACATCTGCCAGAAGAATTTGAGAGACTCCAGAGTTATCTTCAAAACCGCTGTATTTCATTTTTCATAAAGACTGGGTTTCACTAAGAACCAACCCATTCTTTTTTCCTAAGGTGGTATCTGAAGCTAACCCGAATCTATCTATTGATTTACCAGTCATCTTATCTAATTTTGTAACAAGGGAGAATATTGTTTACACTTGTTAGATGTTCACAGGCAATTACGTTTTTATCTCAGCAGAACAAAGGACTTTCGAAAGTCAGAACAGTTTTGTCTCCTTTTCAAGTCCATCCATGGGTAAACCAGTTTCAAAGGTTACTTTATCCAAGTGGTTAAAGGAATGCATATCTTTCATCTACAGTAAGAAAAACGTCCACTCAGGTTTCCATGAATGAAATATGTGCAGCAGTAATCTGGGCTACTCTGCATACCTTTATCACTCATTATAAATTGGATCTGGTCTCCAGGGGAAGAGCAGCATTTGGGTCTCTGGTGCTCAGGAATAGCCTTCCATAAGGCCTCCCAAGATATAAGGTAGCTGGAGGCTCGCATACCTCAAGGATAAATGAAGATTGACAACATCAGATAAAAAAGTTATGTACTTGCCATAACGTTCCATTTGTGTTGTCGATCCTCATTTATCTTTGACACCCTACCTCCTTCCCCCTCCTTCAGGCTTCTTGGAGGAACTCGAGCCCTGGTTATCTGTTATTTCATATATGACCTTGTACATAGCCTCTACAATTACAATAGGGCTGTCTTTGCTTTTAGCTGCAAACTCAATCTGAAATAATCTAGAGAGGGGCATTCTGGGTAGCGAATTGGCTCAAGAATTTTTGGTTCTCACGATCTGTTACAAGAGCCGAGCCGGTTACGAAGGTCGAAACTGAGTCCCATACATCAGGGATACACAAGGATCAACAGCATAATGGAGAGTACATAACTACTTGGTGTCTGTTGAGCAAAATTCTGTTTTTGACACTGGATGTCCTTCAAGGATGCATCTGCAGTCCTAACAAATGGGTTGTCCTGGCCTCAGGCAGCCCTTCGGTCGGCCGGATTCCAAAGTCTGGGTCTGGCCTTGGCTGATGTCGCACTTCACCCGACGTCATAGCTGCAGTTCAGCGGGTATAAAGGCATCAGCCGACGCCATTTTCCTCAGTCTTTCTTGCCGCATGGCGCCCGAAGCAGAAGCTGTTCGCAAGTGCCGGTCGGTCAGAACCAGAGATTGCTACTACCGAAGACTTCTAAAAAGCTAAGTACCCCGTTGGGGACTCTTTCTTGCCTCAGCCGATGTCATAAAAAGTGAATAACTGTTTAGCTTGTGGGAAACAAATACCTCATAAAGATTTCCACTCTTACTGCCTACCTTGTTTAGGCTCAGACCACGACGTAGCAGCTTGTCTAGCCTGTGCTTCCTTCAACCGACGGACACTTAGACGTCGGTCGGAGTTTGCAGAGGAGTTTTTCGGCTCCGCTTTTGCTTATATCATGCCGTCGGAGACTCCGACTTCGCAATTAGCCAAAAAGCGTAAGGAAAAGGACCGACACTCGCGGTCCGCGGTTTCGGCCGAAACCGCGGTTAAGCCAACCGCGAGTGTCTCGGTTTCGGCCGAAACAGAGTCCGTGGTTCTTCCTTCGGCCGAAAGCATGCCTCCTTCTACCGAGGCCTCTTCCAGCATGGCTGAATCTGCTACGGAAAATCCACCTGCTCTTACAGTTTCTCAGGATTTATCAGATACTATCCCTTTAGATGTATCTACTCCTGCACGTGGAGCTGCTAGGCCCCCTGCATCCATGTCAATTAAGGCTTTTGCCAGGGCTAAAGCAGCTAAATCTTCAAAGGCCGTGCCTGCTAAAGCCCCCTCTCACAGGACTAGCTCTAGTACTCAAATGCTTAGTCTAGCAGAGGATCTCATTTCTTTGATCAGGGGAACCCAGTCTCACCCTGACAGGGCCTCTCACCCACCTCCAGAGTAGAGGCTTAGAGCAGAGCCCCCTGAGCCAGTTTCTTCAGATTATTCCTCTGATGATTCAGAAAATACAAATCCTCCAGAGGGCCCTTATTCTCCATATGAGGACTCTGATGCAGAGGATTCCATACCTTCTGCCTCTCCTCCTGAGGAATTTTCTTTTGGGGAAACTTTGCATGCTATGAGGGAACAATTTCAATGGCAGGGCCAGGATTTTTCAGACTCTAGGAAAAGGCTTAGGACCTTATTACATTTACCACAGCATATGCCTTTAGCTATTCCTCCAGTACTTACAGTTGTGGATGATGCATTTAATGATGCTTGTACTGCCCCTGACTCTCTGCCTCCGGCCCCTGCTAAGCCCGACAGATACTACAGGGTTCCGGACACACATTATCATTTGTATAAGGCTCCTATTGCAGATCCTGAAACTATTTCACAGGGCCCCAAAGCTGTAGCAGCTGCCTCTGCCAAAACCCCTCCCTCTGAAAGAGAATCTAGGGCATTGGAGATGGGGTAAAAAAGTTTATACTTCTGCTACTCTTTCGGCTAGGGCCTTAAACTGTCAATTCCACATGATTCAGTATCAGGAATTTCTGTTAGATCAGCTCACTAAAAACTGTCCTCGCCTGAACCTTTAGACCGTAAGTCCCTTCAGGATTTGGTGCATAACACTCAGCAGGTCAGTAATCATTCCTTAAAATGCGGCTATGATGCACTGGAGGCTTCCTTTAGATCAGCTATGACTGGTACAGTGATCAGAAGGCATGCATGGTTAAAAGAGCAATCCTTACCAGACCATGTAAAGTCAAAGCTTCTAGATGCTCCCATGGAAAAACACAGTTTGTTTGGTTCCCCTGCACAGCAAGTGTTGAAGAAGGTGGAAGAAAAAGCTAAATCTGTCCAGACAGTCAAGGATTTCTTACAGGTCCAGCCTCCGAGGTTTAGTAGGAACTGGCCTTCCAAGAATTGGTCCTTTCCAGACACCACCAGAGCACAGAGAAGCAGAAATAGACGCCCTAGAGGCAGAGGTCAATCTAGAGGTGCCTACAGGGGACGTCAGTGGCAGCCTAACAGCCAGAGAACTACTGCCGCAGATCCAGCCACTACCACTTCCACAGAACAATCACAGTGACTTGGCTCTGAAACCGCCTACCAGGGAACAACTGGCAGCACCCTTAGGCAGAAAGCTAGCCTTATTTTCAGTAAATTGGCATTACATTACAGGAGACAAATGGATTTTACAGACAATAGACAAAGGCTACAGGTTTCACTTCCATACTCTTCCAAGGAAGAGAGGAATGCCAAACCTACCTCCAAACCAAAGGACAAACGCTCTACAGCAAATAGACCACTTACTAAGGATGAGAGCTATAGAAAAGGTACCGGCTATGGAACAAGAACAAGGATTTTATTCAAAGCTTTTCCTAGTACCAAGAAAGGAAAACCAATGGAGACCTATCCTCGACCTGTCCGCTCTAAACACATATCTCATTGTTCCAAAATTCAAAATGCTGACCCTACAGCAACTTCTTCCCATGCTGGGCAAGGAGTCTTGGCTGGTGACTCTGGATCTCAAGGAGGCATACCTGCACGTCCCCGTACGACCAAATTGCAGAAGATACCTCAGATTTCTTGCAGGATCAGAGCATTATCAATTCTCAGCATTGCCTTTTGGCTTATCTACTGCCCAGAGTATTCATGAAATGCCTGGCATCAGTAATTGCTCATTGCAGGCTTCAGGAATTCAAATTTATCCATACCTGGACGACTGCCTGTTAC
Source organism: Protopterus annectens (assembly GCF_019279795.1). Taxonomy (NCBI): domain Eukaryota; kingdom Metazoa; phylum Chordata; order Ceratodontiformes; family Protopteridae; genus Protopterus; species Protopterus annectens. Next base: position 540,951,147 of record NC_056740.1, read on the forward strand.
AAGCGGACAGCAAAGACAAATTAACAAAAGATTTGAAAAAGGTTATTCACCTGCTGCAAGCCCTGGGATACACAGTCAACACAAAAAAGTCAAGGCTGATTCCATCCCAAAGGATAACCTTCCTGGGTGCAGAACTGGACACATCAAACCAGATGGCATTCCTCACAGCAGAAAAACAGAAGCAGCTACCACTCTATTTCATGGCATTAACAACGCAGAACCAGCTTACAGCAAGGAAAATCCTGCAAGCCCTGGGTTACATGGCATCCTGCATAATAATTCCACATGCCAGACTACATATGAGGAAGTTGCAATGGTACCTGAGGAATTTATGGTCTCAGCACAAGCACAGCCTAGAAACCCAAATTCCAATAATTCCATGCCTGAAGCAAGAATTCCAGTGGTGGGCCCAGGCCTGTCAATTGAACAAAGGACTGCCCTTCCACAGGCCTCACCCAAGCCAGACTATCACCACGGACGCCTCAGACCTCGGTTGGGGGGCACACATGGTGGACAAGTGCATACAAGGCTTATGGACTCAAGACCAGATGAACCTACACATAAATCAAAAAGAGATGCTGGCATTAAAACAGGCAATTCAGACATTCAGACCATTTCTTCAACAGGGTCATTTGCTGATAAGGACGGACAACACTACAGTTATGTGGTATATCAACAAACAGGGAGGCACACATTCATATCCTCTATGCCGGATGGCAATGGACCTCTGGAATGTGGCCCTGAGCCTCAACATTCAGCTCCAAGCCATATTTGTGCCAGGAAAAGAAAATATACTAGCAGACATCTTAAGCAGAACCACCACGGATGCCCACGAATGGATGCTGCATCCAGACATCTTCAAAACCATCACAAAGAAATGGAGACTGCCAGAAATAGACCTGTTCGCATCCCCACACAACCACCAATTGAAAAAATTCTGCACAAGGACATACCACCCACTTGCTTGGAAGGTGGACTCCCTATCCTTCAGTTGGGAAAACCTGACAGCATATGCATTCCCACCTCTTCCTTTGATGCACAAAGTGCTACTGAAGATCAAAGAAGATCACCCGAGGATCATCTTGATAGCTCCAGATTGGCCGAGGCAGCATTGGTACCCGCTACTGAGGAGTATGTCCCGGGAACGCGCATGGCCTCTACCCCTACTACCTCTACTGCTAACACAGAACAACTTCAAAGTCCTGCATCCAAACTTGAAAACACTGCAGCTAGCTGCTTGGAACATTACATGAGGAAAAATAACCCAGATTTATCTCAAAGGGTTAAAGACATTATCTTGGAGGCTTGCAGACCCTCATCAAGGAAAACTTATTCAGCAAAATGGAAAAGATATCTCATTTGGAGTGCATCATTGGCAAACATAGCTAACATCCTGGAATACTTAGCAGAGCTTTTCCACAATGGTCTGTCTTACTCCTCCATTAAGATCCATGCATCAGCAATTTCAGCAGAATACAACATGGATCCTCCAGTCTTTTCTCAACCTCTACTCAGGCAGTTTCTCAGAGGTATTAAAAATGTAAAGCCACCAAGGAAACCACCATTGCCTACATGGGACTTGAACTTTGTGTTAGAAAAGTTGACACTCCCCCCTTTTGAACCAGCAGCAACAGCAGAATTACAGTACTTATCTTGGAAAACTGCATTCCTGCTTGCAATCACTTCAGCTAGAAGGGTTTCTGAATTACAGGCATTAATGGCAGTACAGCCCTTCCTTATCTTATCTTCCATCAGGATAGAGTGTCCATGAGAACTAATCCTACCTTTATGCCAAAGGTGGTCTCCAGGGTATCATTAAACCAAGCAATACACCTACCAACATTCTTCCCCAACCCGCAGAACAGGGGGGAAAGATTGCTGCATGCCTTGGATGTACACAGACAATTGCGCTACTACCTGGACAGAACCAAGAACAATAGAAAAACTGACCAGCTTCTGGTAGCATATGCAACAGGAATGGAAGGAAAAGCAATTTCAAAACAAACAATCTCAAAATGGATAGGAAATTGCATTAGATTTTGTTACTCTTTTCATGGAAAGGCAACTCCAGAAAACATCAGACCTCACTCCACAAGGGCTACAGCCACTACTACAGCTTTCTTATGAGGAGTGGCTACCAAAGACATTTTAGAGGCTGCTACTTGGAGCTCCGTGCATACATTTGCCAAGCATTATAATCTACCTTTATACTCCAGATCCCGAGCAGGTTTTGCCACTGCTGTTTTGCAAGGGATCTTAACTACACCATAAACTCTTAGTGCCTCCTTAGTGCCTCCTCCCCCAGTTTGGCTATGGTATTCTACCCATTTGTTAGCATCCTTGAAGGACATAGTACAGTTTTGTACCTACCATAAATGTAGATGTCCGAGAGGTATGCATCTGCAGTCAGGATTACCCACCCTCCTTCCCCTCTGTGGTACTCCTAGGGTATTTGCCCATCTTGTAGCTAGCTGGGGGAATCTATTATGGTGTATTTGTTTGTATATATGTATATACTTGTTTAATTCTATTTGCTCTCTATTGTTTGGAAACATTTGCATTTATCCAAATTTAGCCTTCCTAGAGGGCACCTGGCATCTGGGGCAAGAAACACTGAGGAAAATGGCGTCGGCTGATACCTTTATACCCACTGAACTGCAGCTATGACGTCGGGTGAAGTGCGACATCAGCCGAGGCCAGACCCAGACTTTGGAATCCGGCCGACCGAAGGGCTGCCTGAGGCCAGGACAACCCATTTGTTAGGACTGCAGATGCATACCTCTCGGACATCTACATTTATGGTAGGTACAAAACTGTACTTTCCTTATATTCATAATTTAACATTTTTACTCCGACACTGCTGGATTTCCTTTTCTAATGATTAAGGCTGTAAGCTGTTATGAGCTGCTTCCTGCTTTCAAGGGTTTGATTCTTTCAACCTGTATTTGCCTAGTTGGTGACTGAGCAAATCTCTTAACCAGGTAGTGTCTGTGGGCTGAATCAGGAAAAGGTCCATGTTGGTCAGTGTTTTACTTAATGAGCAGTTTTTGCAAGCTTTACTGATGAACATCAGGTTGGTGTTACAGGGTCATTAGATTTTTTTTAGGTAGTATCCATTTTATGCCATGTAGTATTTATTGTATAGGATGGGCAAATGTTCCTGTGGTAGTGTGTGTACTGCAGTGTAATATTGCCTGGGCAACCCTTGCATATATACCAAGTGAGATGATAGAATTTCACTCATTAAATTTAAATTCTCTTCCTCTAGCTCACCTTTTGTCTTCCTGTGAGTATAATGACTGTTATTGTTGTCTTTTGTTACTTTCATGACTCATTTTGCCCTTAACTTGACTACCCCTTTCCTTGAGGTTTTTGTTGAAAAATTGAGGAAACCCTTTTTAACAATGTAGTTTACATACTTACAAATATTTGAAGCAAGGGCAATAGTGCCCTTCTGGCCTGCCAAAATACCAACACAGTTATTCCCTTACCAAGTGTCCAGGCTGTTCTTAAAAATATCTAAACTAATACCTACTTTAATGTAATTTGATAGTCTGTTTCATGCATCAGCCGCTTTCTCAGAAAACAAATTAGTACACTTCATGCCTATAAAGTCTTGTACATAGGTTGTCTGATGATTCTCCACTACTTTTTGATAACCCCAAATATTCCTAGAGGTAGTTCTCTAAATGCCGTATATACCTGAATAAGGTCTCCTCTTAAATATCTGTATGAGACACTATACAAATTCAGATATTTTAGTACTGCATAATTTAAGTTCACATCCATGGATGCCCTTGGTATATTTCTGCTGTACTCTTTCCAGTTTACTCATGCTTGTTTTCTTATAAGGTTTCCATGTTATTCTATACTTAAGTTTGGGTCTGATGTAATTAACAAGCAATGACTTCATTTCTGATTTCCTAAACTTTATATAAATCTTTTTTTTACACATTCTGTAGTTCTATAACTATCATTAACCAATTGGTTGATATGATTAGAAAAACTCAAAGCTGGATCTATCTGTATACCCAGGCCCTTAAGTGAATCTACAGTTTGTCACTGCATGCTGTATTAAATATTCATGTTTCAATTTGTTTTCCAAACCTTATATGCTTAGTATTTGATGTATTTATTTACATGTTATTACCCTGTGCCCACATGGTCAATTTAGCAAAGTCCTTTTGTAGACATGACCTGTTTAAGCAATAACCCACGCCTGGGTGTGGGTAATGCTGGATTTACCCACGGTTGGCGTGGTTTGGTCACGAGGGCGAAGCCTGAGTGGCCAAACAAAGACAACCGTGGGTAAATCCAGCATTACCTACACCCAGAAGTGGGTTATTATCTAATGACATTATTTAAGAAAAAAAACCTTAGTTTTCTTAAATAATGGCATTGTATAATGCCTCCTTACTGCCCTTCCGCAGCTGTGTGGTATTCTGCGGCAGTTCTGATGTACTGCGCATGCGTATGCTTATGCTGTATATCAGAGCTGTGGGTGGAAGCAATGGAGAAAGCAAGATCTCTGTTGCTTTTTAGAACGTGTCTCACTATGTTAAAGGAGTTTAACATAGCGAGACAGCTTTAAAAAAAGCAACGGAGATTTTGCTTTTCCCATTGCTTTAGAAAGTGTCTCGCTATGTTAAAGGAGTTTAACTTAACGAGACAACTTTAAAAAAAAAAGCAATGGAGATCTTGCTTTCTCTGCTGCTGTAAGGAAAAAAAAGACTTGTACTAATGGAAAAAGTCTGAAATATTAATTGGGGGTCATTGTATAATTGTAGTTAACACACGTAATCAGTTTACTCAATTTCAAGTCATTTGTATACAGACTGTAGAGAACCTTAGCTGAAAAAGATAGGTCTGAAAGATACAGTCTAAACAAGTATGGGACCAGGGCAAAGCCCTGTGGTCCACCCTGACTGTGTCTAAGAATTTCACCTGTCCAGTTGCTGTATGATGATACTTGTCATGTCCTATTTGCAAGCCATGCAGCTGTCCATCTTACCAAGAGTACATCAATACCTAGTTCTAATTTATTGATCAGGGTTTTGTGTATGACTATGCCAAATGCTGAAGTTAATTACATCACAGCACAATTTTTCATTCATAGCTGCTGTTATATAGTTGTATCATGTTACAGCTGGTAATAGATCTATTTTCAACATACCCATGCTGATAAATAGTTTTGAGTACCAACCTTTCAAATTCTCACAATAACTTGTCTAGTATTACCTTCTCCATTATTTTTCCACGACATGAAAGTAGAATTAAGGGACAGGTTTAATAAGCTCATGTCTCTAGTCTTGAATCTCCCACTTTTTATATGACCAAGTAAATGGATATAATGGTACTAGAAGTTCTTGCTGAACTGTTCTCAGGTCATTATTACCAATTCCATCTCCTCCCTGTGCTTTGTTTGGATCCAGTTTGCATAGTTCTTTTTCAATATAATCTGTTTTCAGTATCTGAGGTTACCTGGCTGTGTCACTAGGGCAGCGTATTACCCAGTCTGTGGAGCCTAACTGTTTTGCATAAGATTTTGTAAATATATCTAGAAGCTTTTGTGTCTGAGAATAAATTTTAGTCTATACAGTTTATCAATTTGTATGTTTTTACTCCTTCCACATCTTATGTATTTGTGAAATGGTTTCTTATGCTCAATATCTTTATATAAATTTTCTTCAAATTTTTCTTGATCATGTGTCACGTTGTTTAATTTGTTTGTCCCGCTTGTTTGTTTCATTTTTCAAAGTGTATGTTTTGCCTCTCTTCCATTTCTTATATTTTTTTGCAATCACCGTAATTGGTTATCTTGTTCTGATGGAAATATATCACCCTGACTGCGTGTGTCTAGATCCTGTTGTCAAAATTGTTTTTGATTTTTTTTTTTTTTTTTTTTGCATTCAAGCAATTTTTCTGTCCTAACTTTCCACATTCCTTCTGCAGTTTTTCCAGTGCACGCATCACTACAGTTTATTCTTGTGTTAGAGAACAACTTTCTGTCTTGGTGGTAAGAACATTGTCAACTCATGAAAAGGGATGTTTTTTGGCTCAATTTATTACTTTCCCCAAAAATAATTTTTTTTGTTGTGGTTAAGGGTCTGCTAAGATGTAGTATATATTTACTCACCATGGACCGGCATGCTCTCAGAGGTCACTTTGGGCAATGTAAGACATCATAGCAATTGTGTATGTTTAGTGGTTGTTCTGTCATATGGACATCCTGTGCATTGGGATCTCCCTCGGTAGGTTTATAGTATTGTTTACATGAGCAATCCAGGTGTTACTATGTTGACATTCAGATTTCCTGCTTACCACTGCACATACTGTATTGATTGTAGTGTGCACAGATATGTATTTTCTTGTTTCACTGAATTGTAGTTAGAAAAAAAGTACAGGTGATGGTCTTTTTTAAATGGCTAAACCTACAGATTAATGTTGTGATATTGTATTGTGTTTTGCAGTCTGGCACCCTTCGGTTAGATATGAGCCTTGGAAGCCCTGTACCGGTGCCGTCATCGGGGAAGACTGGAACATCGTATTATTCATTCACTGCCACAAATCCTAGACGACGGCCACTGCCAGATTCAGCAGCAGTCGGTTAGTGTTGCACAGTGTTCAAGTTTGTGTACTGATCTTACTGAGTGTATGCTGGAAATGTGTTCTTGTCTTCTGGCCTGCAGAGGTTATTGGGTGGGTGTGTATGTATGTATGTATATATATATATATATGTGTGTGTATATATATATATATATATTTTTTTTTTACTGTGGAACTCGGCGATATGTTCCATGTTTGCATGAGCTCTATTCTTGACCATTGGTAGACCACTGGGATGGCATCTTTGGAAGACAGATGAAGGTGATTATATGCAGCACATTCTCTGTTCCTGGTCCTCCATAGGTATGCCCGTTTTAATGACAAGTTATCCGTTCGTAGTTTTATAAATCCACCGTATAGCTGGTCTCAAGGACCTTGTCACCACTGGGGGGCATTTATTATATATTTGTTTTATTCAGGGAATATCTAAGTAGAAGTGTGGGGAAAAAAAACAGTTCAGTGTACAACACCTTATGCTTCTAACCTCCTGTTAACTCTTGTTCCACATGGTGCAAACATTTTGTAAAATTATACTAATTTGTGTTTGATTTTCTTAATTGCATGCTCTTTGCCACAGTGTCTACAGTATTTGATGTGTACTGCAGTGCAAACCATAGTGATTGGAAGTACTGTAATACCACAGAATGACCCGCGGTTGTGGAAAAAGCTGCTCACTTCATGCTTGACACACGCAGCTTTATAGTAGTGGATACTAGGCAGTTTTGTCAAAAATAGGACTGAAGTAGATTACAGGACAAATCAAAAGCAACAGAGCAGAAGTGAAATGTAAAGAATATGCCCCCAAAAGAGTTATTGTGATACCTTGCATCTTCCAGTTGTTTGAGTACTGCAGGTTAAATTCATATACAAGAACAGAACAGTCTAAAAGTAGTGACATTCTTAAAAGAAACACAAATGTATGTACTAGCTAACTTGTGTACTTAATGCACAACTTCTCTAAAACTAGGAACAGCAGTGGCAAAAGTTCAAATACTTTCCTTTTTTTTTGGGGGGGGGGTCAAACAGTTTCTTAGGGTTAGGCTTCTCCTTTTGATCGCACTTCTCATGTCTTACCCACATTTTTGTTACTAATAGAGCTATCCCTTTTCTGTGGGCTTTAGTTAATACTTGTAACATAATTTTCCAAAAATCCTCCTTTCATTTTTATTTATAACCTATAGCATTTGTTTCCATTCAAAATATATTTTTCCAAACTACCTTTCTGTATTCCCTTTTGCTGATCTGTTATAATAGTTTGTTTTTATCCAACTCTTTAGATTACAGTGTACTTTCTCAGGATTCTTGGGTTATGTCCTTCATCCATCAGGGATACTTCGTGGTGTGGAAATCCCTTCCTCCTTTTTTGGGCATTCCCCAACCTCCACAGGAACAGCTGCCTTTCTTTCTGGATGTACTTTCAGGGCCTTTTGTCTCAAGGCATTATCCAACCAGTTACCACTCCCCAAGAGGGAAGGGGTTTTATTCCAGAGTGTATTTGGTTCCCAAGAAAGAAGACACCGCATTATGGACCTTTCTCAGCTCGACAACTTTCTGAAGATCTTTTCCTTTTGGATGCTGTCCCTCCAGACTCTGTTTCCTCTGCTTCTTCCTCTGGCTTTCCTGGTCTCTCTGGATCTCAAGGATGCTTATCTTCACATCTCTATTCATCCCCGTTTCAGAAAATATTTGCGTTTTTCTGTTTATTCCTTGCAGTTACAGTTCTAAGCTTTGCCCTTTGGCCTCTCTACTGCCCCAAGGGTTTTCACTAAATGCTCCTGTGATTGCCTTTCACAGAATGAGGGGGATCCAAATCTTTCTTTACCTTTACAACCTGCTCATTCAGGCTTCCTCCCCAGAGACCTTGCTTCAGAACCTATACTATACGGTTTGCGTTTTGCAAAGCCTAGGGTTTACAGTAAATTCCAGAAGTCTGTCCTGACTCCTCATCAGGATCATGTTTTTCTCTTTTGCAGGCTCCAGATAATTCCTATGCTGGCTTTACTAGCACCACCCAAGGCTGTTGCTCTAATTGCCTTTATTTCAGTCCCTTCTTCCTCGGATCTCCGTTACAGCCAGAGAATTTCTAAGGGTTCTGGGATTCATTGCTTCTGAGGTTCATAGGTTCATACTAGGCTATCTGCCCTAGGGCATTTATAAGCCTAGCCAGAATGTGTTTGGCTTTCGCCACCCATTTTAAATTAATTTTGCTATGCCCTTTTTTGAGGTTAGTATACTGTGCCTCTGTCTAACAATGACACAGAAGTCATACCCGGGGTATAGGTTCATAGGTTCATATAAATAGGTTAGTACTAGACTAACTGCCCTTGCGAGCCATTTTAAGCCTAGCCAGTTATCCACTGTGAGATTCAAACCCTGTACCTTGTAAATGTAAGGCAAACACCTTGACCATTAGGCCACCCTCCCAACCCTTCTGTCATTCCTATTCTACCTCTAGCCAGACTCTATATGAGGAAGCTACAGTGGTTCCTAAAGTCGCTATGGCTCTAACACTGCCATCCTTTAGACTTTTCTCCATCCTACCAGGGATTCACTGACCCAAGCTAAGTCACCTTCCAAGTGAAAGCTTTCCCATAAATGTGTAGAGTGGATACTGGCCAGAAAGAATCGGTGGCAGCCATAGACTTCAGTTTCTGAATATTTAATTCTGAAAGTTTACTCCATAAAGATTTAAGATGTGGAGAGATGGGTTTCCCTCCATCATACTTTTTATGTTACTAGGTGTTGGGTGACACTGTGTAGATTTGGTGGTGTTGATGAGAGATGCATTGGAATGGTGTTGGCAGGTGATGTATTTCTGACCTGCTACCCCAGTGTCCAGTATTAGCTGTTTGATTTCTAGGTTCTAGCACCAGTTACTGTTAGTCAAAGACCTTCACATTTGTTCACATGAAATGGCAATAGATAAAACCTGAACTATGACCCAAGTGACTATAGTTCCAGTTAGCGGCTTGGGCACTTGATGGCAAAGGCCGAATGAATGGGAGTGCCCATCCTGTGGAGGAAAAGGGAGGATCACAGTTGGTTCAATCAAGCCACTTTTCCAGACTCAATCACTGCCAAGAGGGCAGGGTTCATGTCAAAGGGATGTGACCCGACAGAGGGAAATGAGCAATTTCTGCAGTTATAGGTGCTCACTTCACCCACCAAAGGGAGGGGTAGGCTTTTCATACAAAAATATCCCCTGGTTGTTGGGATGCTGTCAGGAGCAACAAATTCCCTAATGTCTGCAGGATGATAGCATCTCCAGATGGCTCTAATCCTAAGGGATCTCAGAGAAACTCCTTACACAGAGAGAACCAATGTACTCCAGTTTTGTAAGGGGTGGCTTGATGGTCAGCAGGCAGAGGGAGAATGCACACGTAAGAGGTTTTGTAAGAGGAAGCACTTAGATTCTCCGGAAGAATCTCTCACTGAGGATAGAGACTACAATGAAGGGGAAGGGTCCCCACGGTGACCCTTTGGAGAAATCCTGGAAATCTTGAAACGGAGGAGTGATTGGAAGTCCACCAACCCTTCCTCCAAGGAATCTGTTTTCTTGCACGCTTTTTGTGCCAGACCTTCTTCTTGGGTGACCCCCACCTGGCGATGATTTGGTCAAGCTCATCATGCAGTGCGCTTGGAAGGCCCCTGACACTATAGAGCCAATTCCCTGGCGACTGACAATTATTACTGCACCAGAGGACCAGCCCAGCTGGTCTAAAGGGTGTGGTGGTGGTGGCTGCCACAACGAAGGAACTTGCAGCGGAGAGTCCAACTGTCCATCCTTCAAACAGGGAGTCTCAGATGATGGACAGATTTGGGAAGCAGGTCTATGCTTCAGTAACCTTTGCCATACGGTCATTGAACTTCTTGGCACATTTTACCCATCTTCAGAGGAACCTGATCACTGAGCTCTCAGGCACCTTGGCAGGAGCAATGTCTGACGAGGTACATGGTCAAGTTGCCTCCCAGCTGCAACCCTAGAATCTATATCCAACTCATCCATGCGAGTTATTACTCGCACAGCCGAAGGGACGGCCAGGGCAGTTGGTACAGGAGTTGCCGTTAGACGTCACACCTGGATGCACTTTTGTGATTTTGCAGACCCCTTTAAGTCTGTCTTTGTCAACGCTCCGGTTGATGCTACCTCGTTTGGCCCTAAAGTTAGAGACACATTAGCTAGGTGTGAGAAGGATGGAAAGATGCACTCTGCTGTGGTTGCGTGTTTTTCAATTCCTTAATGACCATACTCTAGGAATCAGAGGAGTGGGAAGATGTGGTTCAGGAAGTCCTGAGGGCCTTTTCAGGACACACGTGGTGAATTTTCCCACCAGGGCAATGGGGGAGCCCATCTGGAAGATGCCCCTCCAGTGGCAGAGGGAGCCTGTGTAACCAGGGTTCCAGGCATTCTTTCTCTGGACAACCCTACCAACGCTCCTGAGTGGCGACCCAATTGTCTATCTCTGGAAGCAGTCGGGAGAGGATTCTCTGTGCACCACTTAGCCTGATACTCAACATCACATTCCTGGGTGCAGATGATAATTACCAGAGGTTACCATATCCCCTTCGATCTCTACCAGAGGTTACCATATCCCCTTCGATCTCTATCCAAGGCCACAAAGACGAATCCCCAATGTTCCACCAAGTCAGAGGGATACAGCAGCACAAGAAATTCAAAAGCTGCTTCAAAAGAGTAATCCAAACAGTCCCACCAGACCAAATAGGATCTGGATTGTACTCTAGATTCTTTTTAGTGCCAAAAAAGATGGGGACTAGAGGCCAATTCTAGTCCTCAGTGTCTTGAACAAGTTTGTTCGACAGACAAAATTCCAGATGCTCACGGTACTGTCTGTCCTTCCATTTCTGGAAAAAGACGATTGTGCTGTATAGATCTTCAGGATGTGTATTACCACATAAAGATGGACAAACGCTTCAGAAGATACCTCTGCTTCCGTCTGGGAGCCAGCCTACCAAATGCATTGCAGTGGTTGCAGCTCATTTAAGGTTACAAGGATTCAGTGCGTTTCCCTATCTAAATGACTGGCTCCTCACTGTCTCCACCAGGCATCTACTGCTTTATGCCTTGGACTCCATCCTAGACCTTGCAGATTACCTACGCATTTCAATAAACAGGGAAATGTTGAAGCTGTCTCCCACTCGAGATGGAATTCATTCGAGTGACATTCAACATAAACTTCTGCATGGCTGCTTTACCTCTTCACAGGCTGAAAGGTTAAGTTCATAGCTTCAGTTGATACTCTGTCATGACAAAGTCCCAGCTCGCTTAGTCTTACAACTCCTAGGGTCAATGGCAGCAACAATTATTAGTTCAATTGGCAAGGTTCCACGAGATTGCTCCAATGGCTTCTGATGTCACAGTGGTCTCTGTTAACACACCCGATGTCTTACCTTATCTGCATAACCAACTGATCCAAGCAGGATCTAATGTGGTGGTGTCAGAACAGGAATTATGGAGTCACCCTTTCACCCCCCACTCAGCCCAAGGCTGTAGTGACCACGGATGCATCTCTGATGGGTGGGGGCATTTTCAGGGAAAGACAGTCCACGGCACCCCCCAGGTGCCAATTTGCATATCAGCATCCTAGAACTGAGGGCCATGCTTCTAGCATTGCAGGCATTTTAATCGACCTTTGCTTCGGGGACAGTTGCTATCCAGTGAGACCTGACAGTGGTCTGGTATACCAACAAACAGGGTAGAACCAAATCTTACCCTTTATGTTGGGAAGCCCTAAGAGTGTGGCAATGAACGATAGCATCAAACCGCTTTACGATAGCAACACATTCTGAGGAATTCCAGTGCGATTGCAGACAAACTGAGTAGATGCATTCTCCTGCCTCCAGAGTGGTCTTTTATTCCCAATGTAGCGATGAATATATTTTGTCGCTGGGGTCAGCGTTGCTACAACCTATTTGCATTTCCCATAAACTACAAATGCAGCAGCTGCTTTGTCCTGTCTCCCCCTCAGGGGGCATCCCCGAGAGTTGCTGTTCTACACAATTGGCCCTTGGTACTGCTTTATGCCTTTACACCTTTCCCCCTCATTCCCCAATTTTTGAAGAAGGCCCGATGGTTGAGAAACAGAGTTAATCCTCATTGCCCTTTATTGGCCCCGACAAGTCTGGTTCTCCTTTCTGTAGCCTCACCTGGTTCACCGTCTGTGGACTCTGGACCTGCTGTCCTATCCACAGGGGATGGTCCATCCAAACCTATACAGTCTCAAGCTGATGACTTGGTACCTCCACTTCCATAATTGCCAGGCAGAAAAATCCATCTTCACCAGTTCAGAAGATTCTTCTGGCTTCCCATAAACCATCAACCAGAAAACTTTTATCTGAGTAAATGGAACAGATTTGTGCTGTGGTCTGTTGCAGAGAAAATTGACCCCTTTCCAGCCTTAGTTGATAAGGTTTTAGAATATTTGTCAGTCAGGAGCCTCACGTTCTACTACTAAGGTTCACTTAGCTGCTAGTTCCAATTTTCATAATGGGTTTTGATGACCTTTCTTTAAAGTCTCATTGCCTTTGCAAAACCTTCTTTAAAGGCGTCTTGCATTTGAAACTACCCTTTAAAGAACCCATAGAACCTTGGAATTTAACATTAGTTTTGCTAAGTTTAACCCATCAACCCTTTGACTCATCAGCCACTTGTGATATCAGATTCCTATCTTGGAAGACCCTTTTCCGGGTAGCCATCATGTTAGCCGGGAGAATATCAGAATTGAAAGCTTTGTGCGTGAAACGTCCATATATTATTTTTCACAGAGAGAGTACCACTTGCAACCACCCCCTTTCCTTCCTAAGGTTGGGTCAGACTCCAATATTAGCCAAACTATAAACCTACCAGTTTTCTTTCCAAATTTCTCAAACAAGGGCGATTATTGTTCACATTTGTTGGATGTGCACAGACAATTACGCTTTTACTTGAATAGAACGAAATTGTTTAGAAAATCAGACCAGTTGTTTTTGTCCTTTTCAGGCACTCGACTGGGCAAACCAGTTTCCAAAATTACCTTATCAAAGTGGTTGAGAGATTGCATCACCTTTGTTTACAACCAGAATAAACTGAATCTGTCAGCAAAGGTCATCTCATTCTACCAGATCAGTTGCCACTTCAGTAGCCTTTCATTTTAGAGCCTCTATGGTTGACATTTGTGCAGCGACCACTTGGGCTACCACGCATACCTTTATCACTCATTACAAATTGGATAAGGTCTCCATGGGAAGAGCATCCTTTGGCTATATGGTGTTCAGGAAAATTCTTCCATAGGGCCTCCCGGGACATAGTTAGGTAGGGACTCTGTCCCAACAGTCAAGAATGAATGAAGATTAATAATATCAGATAAAGAATTTATGATGTCCTTCAAGGATGCATCTGCAGTCTTTACAAATGGGTTGTCCTGTCGTCAGGCAGCCCTTCGGTCGGCCGGATTCCAAAGTCTGGGTCTGGCTTCGGCTGGTGTCGCACTTCACCCGACGTCATTGCGGCAGTTCTTCGGGTATAAAGGCATCAGCCGACGCCATTTTCCTCAGTCTTTCTTGCCGCGTGGCACCCGAAGCAGAAGCTGTTCGCAAGTGCCGGTCGGTCAGATCCAGAGATTACTACTACCGAATATTACTTCGAAGACTTCTAAAAAGCTAAGTACCCCGTTGGGGACTCTTTCTTGCCTCAGCCGATGTCAGAGAAAGTGAATAACTGTTTATCTTGTGGGAAACAAATACCTCATAAAGATTTCCACTCTTATTGCATACATTGTTTAGGCCCTGACCACGACGTAGCAGCTTGTCTAGCCTGTGCTTCTTTTAACCGACGGATGCTTAAACGTCGGAGTTTGCTGAACAGATTTTCGGCTCCAATTTTGCATATATTATGCCGTCGGATCCTCCAAATTACCAAAAACGCAAAGAAAAGGACCGACACTGTCCGCGGTTTCGGCCGAAACCGCGGTTAAGCAAACCGCGAGTGTCTCGGTTTCGGCCGAAACTGAGCAAGCGTTTCTTTCTTCAGCCGAAATCATTCCTTCTACCGAGGCCTCTTCTAACCTGGTAGAAACGGCTTCTGAAATCCAACCTTCTGTTGGGGTTTCACAGGATTTATCAGACACCATTCCCCTGGATATTTCAACCCCTGCATTGGAGCTGCTAGGCCTCCTGCAGCTATGTCTATTAAGGCCTTTGCCAGGGCTAAAGCAGCCAAAGCATCAAAAACGGTGCCTGCCTAGCCCCCCCTCTCACAGGCCCAGCACCAGCTCCCATATGCTTACTTTGGCTGAGGATCTCATCTCTTTAATTCGTGGAGCCCAGCCTCATCCAGACAGGGCCTCTCTCCCTCCTCCAGAAAAGAGGCCTAGAGCAGAGCCCCCTGAGCCAGTATCTACAGATGATTCCTCTGATGACTCAGAACATACAGACCCTCCTGAGGCTGCTTATTCTCCTTACGAAGACTCTGATGCTGAAGAGTCCATCCCTTCAGCCTCTCCTCCTGAGGAATTTTCCTTTGGGGAAACCTTGCATGCTATGAGGGAACAATTTCAGTGGCAGGGCCAAGATTTCTCAGACTCCAGAAAAGGCTTAGGACCTTTCTACATTTGCCACAGCATAGGCCTTTAGCTATACCTCCAGTTCTTTCTGTTGTTGATGATGCATTTAATGATGCTTGCTCTGCTCCTGATTCATTACCTCCGCTCCTGTTAAGCCCGATAGGTTCTACAGGGTCCCGGACACTCATCACCATTTATATAAGGCTCCTTTTGCAGATCCAGAGACTATCTCCCAGGGTCCTAAAGCTGTAGCAGCTACTTCTACTAAAACCCCCTCTGTAAGGGAATCCAGGTCCTTAGAGAGATGTAAAAAGTTTACACCTCTGCTACTTTGTCAGCTAGAGCTTTGAACTGCCAATTTCATATGATTCAATATCAAGAGTTTATGCTTGACCAGTTGACTAAAAAGCTGTCCTCTGAAGAACCTTTAGATAAGAAATATGTTCAAGAAATGGTACATAACATACAGCAGGTTAGTAACCATTCTTTAAAATGTGGCTATGATGCACTGGAGGCTTCCTTTAGATCAGCCATGACTGGCACAGTTATCAGGAGGCATGCATGGCTGAAAGAACAGGCATTACCAGACCATGTCAAATCGAAGCTTTTGGATACACCTATAGACAAGGTCAATTTATTTGGTTCCCCTGCACAGCAGGTACTAAAAAAGATGGAAGAGAAGGCAAAATCTGTACAAACAGTGAAAGATTTCTTGCAAGTTCAACCTCCAAGGTTTAGCAGGAACTGGCCCTCCAAGAATTGGTCCTTTCCGGACTCCTCTAGGTCACAAAGAGGCAGGAATAGGCGTTCGAGAGGCAGAAACCAATCCAGGGGTGCCTACAGGGGACGCCAGTGGCAAGGTAACAACCAGCGGATGCAGCCACCACCACTACAACAACTCAATCACAGTGACTTGGCGGTGGCACCGCCTACCAGGGAACAACTAGAAGCACCCTTAGGCAGAAAGCTAACCTTATTTTCAAGGAACTGGCATTGCATCACAAGAGAAAAATGGATTTTTCAAACTATAGACCAAGGTTACAGGTTCCATTTCCATACTCTACCAGGAAAGAGAGGAATGCCAAACCTACCACCTACTCAAAGGACAGAAGCTCTAAAACAAATATCTCAACTATTAAGAATGAGAGCTGTGGAAAAGGTACCACCTATGGAGCAAGGAAAGGGATTTTACTCCAGACTCTTCCTGGTACCAAGAAAAGAAAACAAATGGAGGCCTATTCTAGACCTGTCCGCTTTAAACACATTCCTCATTGTTCCAAAATTCAAAATGCTGACCCTACAGCAGCTTCTTCCCATGCTGGGCAAGGAGTCTTGGCTGGTAACTCTAGATCTCAAGGAGGCATACCTGCACGTCCCCATAAGACCAATTTGCAGAAGATACCTCAGATTTCTTGCAGGATCAGAGCATTATCAATTCTCAGCATTGCCCTTTGGCTTATCTACTGCCCAGAGTGTTCACGAAATGCCTGGCATCAGTAATCGCTCATTGCAGACTTCAGGGGATTCAAATCTATCCCTTCCTGGACGACTGCCTGATACAAGCGGACAACAAAATCAAACTAACAGAAGACTTACAAAGAGTCATTTACCTACTGCAAGCCCTGGGATATACAGTCAATATAAAAAAGTCAAGGCTGATTCCATCCCAAAGAATAACCTTTCTGGGTGCAGAACTGGACACATCAAAACAAATGGCATTTCTAACTGCAGAAAAGAAAGAGCAGCTTCCTCTTTACTTCTTGGTATTAACAAAGCAGAACCATCTAACTGCAAGAAAAGTGCTACAAGCTCTAGGCTTCATGGCATCCTGCATAATACTGGTCCCTCATGCCAGGCTGCATATGAGAAAGCTACAGTGGTACCTAAAGAATTTGTGGTCTCAACACAAACACAGCCTAGAAACCAAAATTCCAATGATCCCAAGCCTGAAGCAAGAGTTCCTATGGTGGGCTCAGGCCTGCCAATCAAACTCAGGATTGCCCTTCTGCAAAAGTCAAGCCAAGACCAACCATCACGACAGATGCCTCAGACCTCGGTTGGGGGGCACACATGCTGGACAAGTGCATTCAAGGCCTATGGACTCAAGACCAGCTGCACCTGCACATAAATCTAAAGGAAATGATGGCAGTAAAATTGGCAATCCAGGCATTCAGACCTTTTCTCCAAGAAGGGCAGTTGATGATAAGGACAGACAACACCACAGTTAAGTGGTACATCAACAAACAGGGAGGCACACACTCATATCCTCTATGCCGGCTGGCACTGGACCTATGGGATGTGGCTCTGAGCTACAACATTCAGTTACAAGCAATTTATGTACCAGGGAAGGAAAACATTCTAGCAGACATATTAAGCAGAACTACAACAGATGCCCACGGATGGATGCTGCATCCGGACATCTTCAAAGCCATCACAAGAAAATGGGGATTACCACAGATAGACTTGTTTGCATCCCCACTCAATCACCAGCTAAAAAAATTCTGCACAAGGCACCCACTTGCTTGGAAGGTGGACTCCCTATCTTTCAGTTGGAAAAGCCTGATAGCATACGCATTCCCACCACTTCCTTTGATGCACAAGGTGCTTCTGAAGATCAAAGAGGAACGTCCGAGGATCATTCTGATAGCTCCAGACTGGCCAAGACAACATTGGTATCCATTGCTGAGGAGCATGTCCCGGGAACAAATATGGAAACTACCCCTGATCCCATTACTGCTGACTCAGAACAACTACAACATCCTGCATCCAAACCTGAAAACTCTGCAGCTAACTGCCTGGAACATTACATAACAGCAATTAACCCAAATTTATCCCAAAGGGTTAAAGACATAATCCTGGAGGCTCGTAGACCTTCAACAAGAAAGAATTATGCAGCAAAATGGAAAAGATATCTCATTTGGAGTACTGCAAAGGGGCAAGATGTGACACTGGTGAACATAGCCAACATCCTGGAGTACTTGGCAGAGCTCTTCCATACAGGCCTGTCCTATTCTTCCATCAAGATACATGCATCAACTATTTCAGCAGAATACAGCTTGGATCCTCCTGTCTTCTCATCCTCTGCTCAGACAGTTTCTGAGAGGAATTAAAAATGTGAAACCTCCCAGGAAACCACCATTGCCAGCATGGGACTTGAACTTTGTCCTAGAAAAATTGACACTTCCCCCTTTCGAACCAGCAGCAACAGCAGAATTACAATACTTATCCTGGAAGACTGCATTCCTGCTGGCAATAACTTCAGCAAGAAGGGTCTCTGAACTACAGGCATTAATGGCAGTGCAACCCTTCCTGATCTTCCATCAAGATAGTGTCCATGAGAACAAATCCTACATTTATGCCTAAGGTGGTATCCAGAGTCTCTTTAAATCAGGCTATCCACCTTCCTACATTCTTCCCCAACCCACAGAACAGGGGAGAAAGGCTCTTACATACCTTGGATGTACATAGACAATTACGCTACTACCTGGACAGGACAAAAACCAATAGAAAAACTGACCAGCTTCTGGTAGCATATGCAACAGGAAAGGAAGGAAAACCAATTTCAAAACAGACAATCTCCAAATGGATAGGAAATTGCATTAGATTTGTTACTCCTACCCTGGAAAGAAAACTCCAGAGAACATCAGGCCTCACTCCACAAGGGCTACAGCCACTACCACAGCTTTCCTACGAGGAGTGGCTACCAAGGACATTATAGAGGCTGCTACTTGGACCTCCGTGCATACATTTGCCAAGCATTATAATTTACCTCTATACTCTAGATCCCGAGCTGGTTTTGCCACTGCTGTTTTGCAAGGGATCCTAACTACATCATAATCTCTACTCATTTCCTCCTCCCCTAGTTTAGCTATGGTATTCTACCCATTTGTAAAGACTGCAGATGCATCCTTGAAGGACATAGTACAGTTTTGTACCTACCATAAATGTAGATGTCCGATAGGAATGCATCTGCAGTCAGGATTACCCACCCTCCTTCCCCTCCGAGGTACTCCTAGGGTATTTGCCAACCTTCAGCTAGCTTGGGGGGGATCTATTATGGTGTATTTGTTTGTATATATGTACATACATGCTTATTTTGTGTGTTTGCTCTCTACTATTTGGAAACTTTGGCATTTATCCAAATTTAGCCATCCAAGAGGGCACCTGGCATCTGGGGCAAGAAACACTGAGGAAAATGGCGTTGGCTGATGCCTTTATACCCGAAGAACTGCCGCAATGATGTCGGGTGAAGTGCGACACCAGCCGAAGCCAGACCCAGACTTTGGAATCCGGCCGACCGAAGGGCTGCCTGACGACAGGACAACCCATTTGTAAAGACTGCAGATGCATTCCTATCGTACATCTACATTTATGGTAGGTACAAAACTGTACTTTCTTACCATAACATTCCATCTGTGGTGGTGTTCTTTATTCATTCTTGACAACCGACCCCCAAACCCCTCCAAAGACTCCTGGAGGTTTGGATCTAGTCCTGGTATTGTAGTGGGACAATTGCTCAGACAAAGCTTCTACATTTATGTCTACTGGCAAAACTCGATCTGAGGGAAAGGGAAGAGAGGGCACTATAGGTAACCTTAGCTCAAGTGTTTCTGGCTGGTATGAGCTTGTTACAACGGCCGAGTCAGTTCCAAGGACGGAACCAAAACCCAACAGTCAAGAATGAATGAAGATCAACAACACAGATGGAACATTAAGATAAGAACATAACTTTTTTTATTGTGGTAGTATTCTTTAAGCTCCAGATCGTAAACTGGATTTTTAGTAAACACCATAGCAATGAAGTTTGCTATGTTTTGTAAACAACTTACAATATCTCTGCATCCATTCATGTTACACAACACTGTCGGCAGCATTTTGTTCATCTATCTGCGTGCTTGCATATGAGGCTGTGTTACTTAGTTGTCAAGATATTTAGAAAAAAATGTCATTTATGAAAATATAAATATATGAACAAAATCAGTATCTGTATCCTGCACCAGCCCTAGGTTAAATATCAATACAGTTATGTTTGCCAGTGTGCAAGTTTTAAGATGAAATATTTTAATACTTTATATGTAGCATAGTTTTGGAATTATTAATGCATATAGGAACAAGCAGCATCTGATGCCTAGAGGTGTCAGTCTGATGTAACTGCAGAAACACCTGGAGGCGTCGCTTGGCTGTAATGAGGTAAAAACTCGTTGTATTCTCCATGTCATGGACTGACATGCAGCTTGGTTCTACTACATATTTCATTTTTAACATTTCCTTTAAATAAAATAACAGCTCCAGAACTTTCAGCCATTCTGAAGGATCGTACAGCTTCATTAAACATCCGCCCCCAAATCTTTTCCTTTCATGTCTGTTTACAGGCCTTCTGTGTTGTAATGTAATAATGTGCTGTTTTAACCTTTCTAATGTGGTTACATAATCTGATCACTTTTTTGTCATTTCTTGTTGGTAAATGAATTGCTGAAACCTACCTTCACTTCATAATCAGTTTTTCAGTTTCCTTTCTTTTCTGCACCTTGTTTCCCAATAGTTTGATACGTTTGTCTCTAAAACTTTATTTTCTTTTGTGACTTCCTTTTCCAGCAAATCAGTAAAACAATATTTCGGTATGCAGAATTTTAAATACATTTTTTGCAACCATTTCTGCGTTTCTGAAACTCTGTCAGCTTACTAACATCAGAGAACATGCTGTAAAATGGCAACATTCCATCTCCCCATGTATACACAATCCGACCAGGGTTCCTCAGGGCTCTATTTTAGGACCTTTACTGTTCAGCACTTTTATCAGTAACCTCCATTTAGCATTCCACCAAGGATCTCTTGTACAATATGCAGATGAGTCCACTATTATCTGCTGTGCAGCAGATTTAACTGAGCTGTAACATATCACTCAGTCTGCATTCTCTGCCATAGAATCATGGCTCCACAACAGCCATCTCTCTCTAAACCCTAATAAAATCAAGCTCATAATATTCACTCCAAAGCAAAATACTCCCCTCAGCAAATCTCAATTTAACATACTCTCCCTGAACAAAAAAAATAAAAATAGTTCCCAACACCAAACTGCTAGGTGTCATAATTGAAAACCTAAAATTTGATCTACACATCCAAAATAACTTGGTAAGACCCACAAAAAACTAGAATGATTTTACAGACTTAAGCACTACCTTTCCTTCATGGCAAAAGAAGTACTTGCATCCACCTATGTACTTTCTTCTCTTGTCTATGATGCCCATCTACTTACCAACCTCCAATCTTCACTTAAAACTAAACTAGAACTGCATTTACAGTAAAATAGCCAAATTTGCCACAGGCTCTTGCCATTCCACCCATCACTGCACACCCCCTAAAAAAACGTTCAACTGGCTTGAATTCCCCCACTATCTCACACATCTCCAACTTTCCACCACAAACACACTTCTCACAAAACATCAAGATTGGCGTCCCCTAAGTTCCTTATTTTCCCTCTACAACCCCATTAGGTCCCTACAATCTGAGAAACCAGCTCCTCCTCTAAATCCACAAAACAAAACTACCTGCAGGCCACTTACTTTATTTATGGACAATAGCAAAAACCTGGAATGGCCTTACTCGAGCCATTTACATCATTCACAGCTCTGGTTCTTTCAAAACAGCTCTCTGAAACCGCCTGCAATCCAAATTTTCTCTCACTTTTCACCTCTACTCTCTTTCCTATAACTTGCCTACTTCCTGCTTACTCTCATCCTATTACCTTCCCCTATTCACGCGGCATTCCCACACATCCTGCCTCACATCTTCTCCCACTTCTCTTCTCTTACTTTCTACTCCTGTAATTTGGCTGTAAGAAAACTCATAATGAAATTATAGCCTGAACCTACCAAACTTTAAAAAGTGATGTGCTGCTTTACTGTTCTTGATAGGAACTGACATAATGTAACTCATCCTGCTATAAATACTTTGTAACAGATTATACTGTTTGTTCTTTTGAAACTGCTACCTTGTAAAAGCTTATTTTTTAGATATCTATAAGTTTTCTGTTGAACATTTCTGTGAGATAGATTACACTCTGTTTTTTTTCTCTTTAGTGTTCTATCTTGTAAAAAAAAATAAATCTTTGTATAATTTTCTCTCTTCTCCCCGGGATTCCACTGAAAATGGGCTCTTCTTGGCCCAGTGAACTAGCCCAGTCAACAACCAGTAAATAGGATAAGTACGTATATATTCTAAATTTAATTCCCTTTTTCACTTTCAACATCCGTATTTGAATTACATTTCTATTTAATGTCCTCTCTGTTCAGATACTGTCATTTTCTTAATTCAGCAAATGACCTGCTTGTTACACAAGCATTAGTATATATTTTTATGTACTCCTCTGTATCAAATGTGACGTCTTTTCCAGTGTCCTGTTTCACCACAAAAGAAGTACCTCTTTTGCTGGTTAGAGTAATGCATGTTTCTCTTGTGTACCTAATGTTTTTTTTTTTTTTTTGTACCCCTTTAGTTCTGCCTTCAGGCTCACCTTCCTTCATCCTGTTGACCTATTTATTCCTCCCCTGAGGTGTGAGCCAAGTACCTCTCAGCCTTGGTAATAACATTAAGGTCATTTGTCCCCTGCTAGATGGCTTACTTAGCCCAGTTGATCTTTGAGGAGGCAAAAGTGGAGCATTAGGGTATAGGCCAGTCTAATAGATGCAGTGGCCTTCCGTCCTTTCTTTGTGGAGCTCCTATTCCAAGTGGCGTCCCAGTCATGCTCCACTAATGGTGTCCATGCACAGGAGGCATGTGTGGGATCACATTTTAGCTGGCTAATAGCGCAGTTTGAATTTGTAGCACCATATGGTGAACATGAAATAATTTGATGCAAGTCGCTTTGTTTTGTTAGCGCAGTCTGAGCTGCTAGTGTCTCATGTATTCGTTTTTCTGCAAGCTGCACCATTAAGTGCCTCACTAGTTGATGATCGGACATTTTTACTTTCCATCTGCATATCCTTGTAGTAAGTTGTGTAACTGATACTCACCTTCGTGTTAGCTTTGACAAACTTCAAAAATGATTTATGAGGAATTCATTTTTTTTTCCACAAGCATGTACTTGTATTACAACATTTCATTTGTGTACATGACTGCTTCAGTATTTATTTGTTGCTACCAGTTGGCTGAGGTAATGGCTTTAAAAGGACCTTTAATCAACCCACTTACCAGGTCAACAAAGTAAACTGAATGCATAGGGCCATCACATCCAGACATGCAGTGGTGTCGAGATCATGTCACACGGAGGTGTTGGTCCTTATTTCTCAAGTTGTACCTTCTTACACCCAGGTGGGTAAGCTTTGTGATGTGATTTGGTCACAGGCAGCAGAATTGCTGCATGCTGTACAAACTAGGCTGACAGCTCAAACTTAAATTAATGTTTCCAAAATCGTACTACATACAGGCTATTGAAAGATTTCATCTTAATTATATTTAATCTTTGTCTAGAGGAGCTGAAGAGATGCTGAATGCATTTCGTGTGTTTATATATTTGTATTGTAGTAATTTTCATTTTTCTTTAAACTCTACAATCAGCTGACAAGTACTGCTACTTAGGTTTGTATGAAAGCTTATAGGTAGATCAAGTACTTCTGACATTTGTGTAGCTCTGGTGGTACTAAGATGTTTTAAGTTGTTTATAAAACATTTGAAAATTATTTACTGTTTGTCTCATATAATCTATTTAA
The DNA here is from genome assembly GCF_019279795.1 of Protopterus annectens. Taxonomy (NCBI): domain Eukaryota; kingdom Metazoa; phylum Chordata; order Ceratodontiformes; family Protopteridae; genus Protopterus; species Protopterus annectens. The sequence continues at coordinate 540,975,019 of NC_056740.1, forward strand.
ATGTCTAGAATATAATTAATGTAACCATTTTAAAGATTAGTTTGTGCTGAACAATTTGCTATTTACACTTCTTTAGTAATGGTTGTAATCCTAGTGATATAGGCATTTGTTTTCATTGTCTCTGCTTTAACTTGATTTTGTCTGATCTCAAGAAGCAGCCATTGTAAGTTGAACGAACTTCAAAAGCTCTATTCGAGGGAATGCGTTAAACTAACATGCACGCATTCACAAACTACTTTTCAGTGAACTCACTAGCTCACTAAAGTACCACGGCTGTTTCTATGCTGCATCCTTTTATGATGTAGCCCTAGCAGTGAGAGATGTTTAGTGTCTGCTTCCCAGCTTGAAGTGCTCAAGTCTTGGACAGATTGGGAGATGAAATCTTCAACTATCAGCCCGATCATGTTATTTACTTTAATGGCGAGTTGAACAGTGTTCTTTTAATCTGTCAGTCGCTTCTCAGTCCAGTTGTGTAAGTACCTCAGGTTAGCCTTCCTTGTTGCCTTCTGAATACCTTCCTTTGTTAGCCAGACTTTGTCTGTGATGGTTGTGATTTATCGCAGCAAAATTTCTGGCCAGTGACTTAAATTTGAAAAGGACAAAAAAATAAAAGTGCATAATTGAAATTGTTTTGGAGTGAGGTAGTAGTAGACTGGGTGTAGGTAATCTCCCCTCTAAATGGGTGTGTGCATGCTTAAAACTCGCAGTTTTCTGAAATTTGGTTTGCTGATCATTTCTTGTCTAATTTAGTTTCTAAAATAGCATTATCCAGGTATGCTGTACGGAAATTATACGGTAGACAGTTAATCATTAATTGTTAGGCTGCTGGTCTCCATTTAAGCTGGAATAGTTGGTGAGGGTAATGGCCATGTAAATGACATCACTATGAACCTTATTATCCTCAGCCAGGCCCCTTACACAAAACTATGGATTACTTTTACTTGTTAATTTGTGTAAAATCGACAGGATTGGGAATGGGCTCCATTAGCAGGGTGGTACGTTTACAGATGCTTCACATCTTTTCCTCCATCACAAACGAGTTGGGTAATCGGAAAATAAAATTGAGAGCAACAGTTTCCAGGCTTGTATCAAGATGTATTGAAAAGCATCATGGCAGGGGGTGATTAAGAAGGCTGTTCTTAAGGCTGGATAAAAATGTAGAAACAACAGCAAAACCTCTTCTTAGTCATATTATCAGATTTAATTGAGTCAGTGTAACGTGTTATGAGAAACTTTAGCTGGACTCTTATTTTTGGCTGCAAGTCATTTTATGGGGAGAAACTGGGTTTAAGTTATAATTGCTTGACATTTCTCTTGTATTGTAAGGAACATGTATGAAGACTAACAAGAAGGCCTGTGTTGCATCATAGTGGTTTTGTGGAAAACTTGCTTTAATTGGGAATTGCTTATTTCCATTAGACTATAGGGATTTTGGAAGAAGACTTCTGATTGTCCCAGAACCATAGCTTGTTTTAAAGGATTTGTGTTACTGTGCTTTTTACACCAATCAGGCATAACAATGTAACAATAACTGGGGTATGTGGCATCTAATACAAATTTCAGTAAAACACAGAGTTGTAGCGAGCAGGTTGTGGCTTCTGGATAGCTTATTCAGAAAATCATACTTGATGCCTTAGAATCCTTTCATTTTTGGAGACTGTTGGGGTTCAAACAGTGGGAACTTCTCTTGCTATAAAAAATGATTTAGTTCTATCACAGGAGTTTGCTTTTTCTGAAAGTTCTGGTCAGTCACCACACTTGGGGAAAAGACTTCACAGGTGTGTGTGAATCTCCTAGGAAAATTTTCATATGGGTTACTTGAGTGGTAGAAAATGTTTTCATTTTGTGCCCAGAGATGTCCCACTATAACTTACGGATTTTGTGCATCTGTATGATCTATGACTTAATTATGCCACAATGTAGGTCTATCTGATGATTATTTTGGCATTTTGTGATCTGGTGAAAGAGTAGGTAAATAGTTGTGAAGGTGACCTTTCATTTCCTGGCATACAATGAAGAGCCTTTCTCCTTCCATGAATTGTACTTAATGGCAAAGACTGAGTGGCCGTAAACCACCAGAATCAGTGCTGTAATAAATTATATTTTCCTGTTTTTTTCCTGTTTTGTTTGGGGGAGGGGCTGTGAAAAAAAAACACTTCGTAGTGTGTCCCCTGTTGCCAGGTATAAGTTTACACACCTTTAGTATATAAAATAGTGTAGTAGCTTTTATGTTGTTCTGGCTTAGGTAATCGGAAAATCATCCTATGTTACAGAAGGCTGAAGCAGATTAACACTAAATTGCCAGCTTTGAAGTGACCAGCATGATTGAACAGTGCTGTTATTTCTGGGAGCTCAGGACAGTCAACATTTGCATTTTATCATACCTACACTGATTTTATAGTTTCCACTTCTGTGTTTGTCATATTCATGATGATCGTTTTGTACATAGTTGGTGAAATCTGTCTGTAAATCTTTGATGTCCTGACCGAAATCACTGTTGCAGTATTCGTAACGAATAGGTCATCACTGCTGATGTCCATCTGGGGTAACAAAAGTTTACTTTCCCAGGATCGAACATCACATCCGTCATCGTAATCAACAAGCCCCCCCTTTCCCATTTTTCTACATGGAGTCTGACTGTCATGTCACTTGTCTCCATCTGTCCCACTCAGTCCCACTCTTCTACCTCTTTTGACATTTATGCCTGACTGTTGCAGATTCTCCCTCACAGTCCATCCACTCCTTTGCTGGATGCCTTCATTTCTTCTTACCTTCTTTCTGTCTGTCTCGTATCATCACCAGATTGTCTTCTACTTTCCTGCACATGTGCCCGAACCACCATAATCTGTTCTCTTTGACCTTTTCTACAATTGGAGCTACTTTGGCTTCTGCCCATACATCCTCATTTCTTCATCTGTCCCACAGTGTGCATCCTACCAACCATCACCGGCACTTCACTTCCATCACCTCTAGCTTCCTCAACTGCTCAGCCTTCACCACCCAGGCTTCTGTACCATGCAGTAGTACTGATCACACAGCTGTTCTGTGCATCCTACTTTACAGCTTCTTTGGCCTTCTGTCATACACTACCCTTGGCACTTTGTGCCAGTTGGCTACAGCCCCTCTGATTCTAGCTTTGACGTCCTTGTTCACACTTCCCTTTTCACCCCCCCGATACTTGAACTGTTAACCTGTTCCACTATTTTCCTTTCTGTCTCAATTTTCAGGTTGTTCTGATTTCCTCTGTTTGCTACCCTTACACCTGTCTTATCTGTACCCAGTTTTATCCCATGTGCCTTCAGTTTTGTTTTGCATTTCATTTCCCTATCCTTTGCTGACATTCTTGCTCAGAGTCTGCATGTAATGTCGCATCATCTGCATACAGCAACTTTGTTGATCTGTCCCCTCCAACCTGGTTGCTTATGTAGTATGAAGAGCAGTAGGTTCATAGTTGAACCCTGATGCACACAAATTCCCACTGGGAACCCCTCTGTAAGACCAAACACTGTTTGTACTTCAGTCATTGGGTCATTGCACATAGCTTGAACAAATTCTATTAGTGTTTCTGGGAGTTCAGACCACTGCAGGATTGCCCAAATCAGCTTTCTTTGGCACCTTGTTGTATGCTTTCTCCAGGTATAGGAATGCCCATTTGGGCGGTCTCCTCATTTCTAGCTTCTTCTCAAGTACCTTTCTGAATACAAAGATCAGGTTGGTTGTGCTGCATCCTGACTTGAATCTAAACTGCTCATCTCACATCTTACTTTCTATTACTCTGCGTATTCATTTGTCAGTCACCCTCTCCAGAACTCTCATGCAGCGTGACAGGAGTTTGATGCCTCTGAAATGCCCACAGTTGTGAATGTCTCCCTTGTACTTCAACAATGGCACCAGTATGCTTGTTTTCCGGTCATCTGGGATACATACCCTCAGGAGTCATTTCTTCCCCATCTCGCCCAACATCTTCATCATATCTGCTGTGACATTATCTGAGCCTGCTGCTTTCCCTGACTTCATTTTCCTTAGTGTTATTCTTACTTCTTTTATGGTTGACTCCTCTTCTTTCATCATAGGCTGTATCTGGAGGTAGTACAGCTTCCATGGGGTTTTCTTCATTCTGAAGGCTTCTAGAAGTATTCCTTCCATCTGCCTTTGTCCTGTGGCCTTGTGAGCAGGTTATTGCTGGCATCCTTTTTGAAGGGTGTCTGACTATCTTCATCATCTTTCTGCCTTTACCTTGCAACCTGATAGTTTTTGTGCCATCCACTGATTCACTTCTCAGAAGTTGGTAGATTCCCTCTGGTACCTTGTTGTTTGCTATTGCAACTCCTCTCTGTCTTTGTTAGCCAATCAGTATTCCTTCCTAGCCTGGCCTGTCTTTTCTGTCTCCCACTTTTCCTGCATTCCTTCTTTATTTTGATGATTTCCTGAACTTCTGCATTCCACAGCCTGCTTTCCTTGTATACCTTATTTCCATGCCTGGCTTGACTGCATTTCTGCTCTGTAGCCCTTAAACATGGTGTTTTGAAGTGCTGCCATTCTTCAGCTCCACCTGTTTCTTCTCCTTGAGGTGCTAGACCCCAGAGTAATTCCTTGAACTGTTGTGCTTTCTCCAGTCAACTTCTAGGTCTCCAGCCTGGTGTCTAGTGTCTGTCTTTAGAACCTTCTCTGACCACTGCTTCCAGCTGATTGTAGCAACCAATAGTTTATGCTGTGGACTAACTGCATCACTGGGGCTGACTTTTTAATTGCTGGTTCTACCCCATTGCCCTTTACGTACTAGGAGGAAATCTTATCTGAGTTTCATGTTGGCCACTTCTGTGTTTGATCTTACTGTTTCTCTTTCTGAGCCATGTGTTGGCTACCATCAAGCCATTTGTCAGACAGTCTGGAATGGTCTGCCCTCCTCTGTTGCTGTTGCCCCACCCATGTGGTCCCAGGCTGTCCTCCTGTCCTGTTTCTGTCCCAATATCTGCATTCAGGTCACCCATTATCAACACCAATTCCTGTTGTCCTGCTTTCTGAGTGTGCTCTCTTCATCACTGTCACAATCCTACTGTGGGACATAGTCTGCGATAATGAATACTACTCTAGCGTTTTACTAGAGTCTGATTGCCATGAGTCTATCACTAATTCTGATGAAATCCCTCACCATAATTCCCACACCATTTCTAGCCTGTCTTCCTTCTGAGTAGTAGGCTGTGTATCCCAAGCCAAGTGGTATAGCTGTACTGCTTTTTCAACGCGTCTCCTGGATATATAGGATGTCTGGCGCCTCCTTACCATCATGTCATCCACTTTCAAGTCTCGTCCTGCCAGTGAACCTACTTCGAGTGTGGTAAGTCTTAGTTCATGTTTGACAGGTTGATTGGTTTTAAGTCTAGCTTTCAGTCAACAGTGTTGTCTCAAGTAACCCAAGCTGGGGCAACTGGGCACCAGCTGGCCAGTGGCTTTTTGACCATAGGCAGTTGAGCTTTATTGCAAGTGCACACTTGCCAATAGAGGCACATACTCCCCTCCCTTCATTAGCATGGGTCCTTGCCATAGCTGAGTAGGTCAGGTCCTCAAACCACTTAGCACTGACAATATCCATGTCCATTTTGGGAACATTACTCAACATGACCTGATGACCGTGATTCATATTTTTACACTGAGTGGCTAGCCCTGCCATGGTGTGCAGTCCATAATAGGTCCTCTCCTATATTGAGGATATTGTGCACCACAGTAGATGGCCAAAGCGGTTGGTCTATTCAACTCTTCTCCTTATAGGGCACCATCTAGAGTCTGTACTTCTGCCCACAGTTACATTCTTTGTTGCATTTGTGAAATACTCTGCGTGTTTTCGTAGGTGGGAGGAACCCCGTGGAGACGCAGGGAGAACATTCAAACTCCAAACAGGTATTGGTTAGAGGTCAGGATCAAACCTTGTGCAGTGAAGGCGAAGACCTTAAACGTTATGCCAGCTGGTCTTTCACACATCAGAAATGTGTCCTCAACTCGTAAGCACAGGGTTTTGTTAGGCTGACCTCCAAGTGTAATTCCTCACTGTCTCGCCACCAACCCGAATGCTGATTGTGTATCTTTTGGACGTTTTGTCATTTGGTCATTGATATCATTGCTTCACTGAAACAGATAAGTACCCTATTGGGGAACCTTCCTCTGCTTTTCTAAAGTGTTTTTGTGTACCAATATTAGATGTCAACTTAGGAGGGGTAAGTGCCCTAAGTGAATTCTGTACAAGAACTTGCATACTTTTCTGCTTAGGAGCAGAACACTGGTACAAGCCCTTTTCTATTTGGTAATCTTTTGTACCCAAGATGTTGCATTACCTTTTGTTTTCACTCTGTACATTTCTGGAGACCCAGCGTCTTAAACGTTTGGTCATGCAGACATACTGCTACCAATTAAGAAAAATAACAACATACCTAGGCTAAAAACTCTTCCTCTTTGACTCTTGACACACCCGCTGAAGTTTCAGAACCTGCTGTAAGTTTGGTTAATTCTCAGATGACCTCAGTGAGATGCTGTTGGACACTAGTGTAGTGTCAGAGGCTCTTAAGACTGTGGAACCCATGGATAAAGCTGATCCACATATCTTGGTCCAGAGGATGTTCCCCATATACTAGTTAGGGAGGAGATCTCAGGTAAACTTGTTGAGTTGCATCCCTGTTCTGAACCACCACTCATGGTTTAAGCAGGATGTTACACCAAAGAAACCCACAAAAACTAAGCATGTAGCCTTTCCCCCCCTCATCCTCCTCTTTCTAAGGAGAATGAATGGCTAGACCTTTCCTTAGTACAAGGCCATTATGGCCCTGAAGCCACCTTCAGTTTCTTCCCAGCTCCCCAACACCACCCCTCAAAAGATTGCTATGGATCCATCTCCATCTTAGATCCACTCCCCTGACCAAGTCCATTCAAAGGAGGAAAACTGCCTTTCTCCTGACTCACCTGTGGAAGAAATTTCTTTTTGAGAAAAAATGTTAAACATGATGAAACATTTTGAATGGGAGTTTAGATAGATTAGAGGTTCAGAAGACATAATACAGCCTCTTGGAAATGGGGACTCCTGACCCCTCCTCAGTTTCTCCCCTTCCATAAGGCTTTCTTGGATGCTTTTCAAGCTATGTCTTCTGCCATTGATTTACAGCTTCCTGCTCCCAAAAGGCCAGACAGATTTTATGAAGTCCCTGATGATATTCAGTTCTTTAAAAATCCTGTGCCGTACCCCTGTACAATCTCTTCTGTCTTTCATCTGATAAACCTTTTAAGCTCCTACCTAATGCCAGTGCCTTGCCTTTAAACAAGGTTAGTAGGGTTATGGGTAGCTTCGTAGGTGTGCTTAAAAGGGCTATGGATAGGTACATAAGTGATATGAAAAGGTTTATACCTCCTGTACTTTGACATTCAGGGCTGTAAATTACTAATCCCAAATGATAGTGTGTTTGATATCCATCCTCTGTTCCTAAAGCAAGATAGCAGTGGATCTACAAGGAACTGATTCTAAACAAATGTTACTTAATCAGGCTGTGTAAGTAGCCAGACACTGCATTAAATGCAGTTATGAGGCTGTAGAGGCCTTTTCCAGAGCAGCTGCCACTGGTTCCTTCCTCCACAGGTATGCACGGTTGCACAATGAACCCATACCGGACAACTTGAAACCTAAACTTATAGGTTCCCCTTTAGACCAAAACATCCTGTTTACACCTCAGGCAGACGGTCTTTTCAAAACCCTCCAAGAAAAGGGAAAAACCGTGAAGGACTTAACAGTTTCTGTTAACTTCCATACCTTGGTACCAGAGGAATTACCCAACAAAAACCAACCTTTGTTGTTAAAATAAATCCTAGGCACAGCCACAAACACAGAAGAGCACCCTAAAAGAGAAACCAGAGAGAGATTCCTCTTCTGGGAGGCCACCCTTTGGAGACAAGTCTTTGCTTGCCGAGTCCATCTCCATGTGGGAAAAGATTACCACAGACCAATGGATGCTTTCGATTTATATTGCAAAAGAAAGTGGGGGATACGCCATATTGTGAATGGAAATGGCTACTCTAGATGGCATGCCACCCCTGCTTCCACCCATCCTAATGGAATTGCAGGCACAAGGCACAATAGAACCAGTACCCCCAGGAATGTGTTGGAAAAGGCTTTTACTCAATATTGTACCAGGACCATGGAAATCCATATTAGATATCTCTACTAAATGCATTTCTAAAAGTGTCAACTTTCAAAATGTTTTCACACACACACACACACACACACACACACACACACACACACACACACACACACACACACACACACACACACACCGCTTCCATTCAGTCTGCCTCAGGCTTTTTGCTTACTTCCATATTCCAGTTCACCCTTCTTGCAGGCGATTCCTCACATTTTGTGCTAGGTCATAACACTTTCAGTTTATTGCTTTGCTTTTTGGGTTTTCCATATCTCCAAGAGTTATCACAAAGTGTCTGGCACCTGTATTCTGCCTTTTGTCGAACACAGGGAATCCAGATTTTCCCTTCTTAGATGACTTGTTATTCCAAGCCTCCTCTCTTCAGGTATACCTTCAAATGGGGAGCCTAGATAGAGATACAGTAGGTTCAGGTCAGGCAGATGGCAACCATCGCTACTAAAGGAGCACATCAACATGAAGGAGATGAGTCCTCATCCAAACAAGACTTTTACCATGTCTGGAAGCTAGGTCCCCTAAGAGTGTTAACGGACAGCACCACAGTCCTATGATACATAAACTAGTAACCTAAATGTGGGAGCAAAGCTACTGCAAAACAAACAACAAGGAAAACTAGTGCAGTAGTACCTACAAATAAGCAACCAACCAAATGATGCACACAAATCTTTATTGACGTTAATTGCTTTCATCCAAATCACAGATTTCATCAGAATGGATTACACTGATACAACCCAAGGTTTAAATAAAAATGAAATGCCAATCATAGCCATACATTAACGGATGAATCGAATAAATTCCTATAAGTTCTCCCTTGAAAAATATTATGTATTATGTAACTGGCTATTTCAAGTTTACACTGCCATGTTCTTTAACAAAAGTACAATGGAAACACAACCGTTAATACCAGCACTATTATGAGCATTTAAACAAAGCTGCCAGAATAGTTTCCTATATTTTAGGGAATTTTCCCAATCTTCTCAGGGATCACACAATACTATTTCCAATATATTGGTTCATAGGTAGGTACTAGGCTATCTGCCAAAGGCATTTATAAGCCTAGCCAGAATGTATTGGCTTTCGCCACCCCCTTAGATTAGTTCCCTGTGCCTCTGTCCAGTAGATCCACTGAAGTGATCCCCGGGGTAAACTTTCTGTTCCCATCCACTCGTCAAGGTTTCTCTTGAAGAGTGCTAGTGAGGAGCTCTGCCTAGTGTAGTTTGGAATCTTGTTCCAAAGCATGGCAAGTCTCTGGGACAGGAATCTATCCCTCCAGCATGTCCTATTTATTTTTGTGGTAAGGTTTAGATCCCTAGAGTGTGTGGCTCGAGGGGATAAGGTTTTTTTTAGTTGGAGCATGTTAATCAATTCTGGGTTGGACATGGCCTTATATGTCAGGCAGAGATCACCTCTGAGCAGGCGGTATGCAACTGAGAACAGCTGGAGTTTCTTCAGTCGAGCTGCATAGGACATCTGTTTGAGGCTAGTGATCCTCTTGGTGAGGTACTTCAGTGGTCTTTCCAGCTGTTGCAAGTGTCTTGTAAGGAACATCCCAAATGGGCATTGTACTCTCTGATGGGTCTGATGAGTGATGAGTAGAGGGGCACAATGACCTCTCTTGATCTGGATGCAAACCCTTTTGTGATTAGGTAGGCCACATAGAAGGATTTTCTAACCACTTTGGCAATGTGATTATCAAAGGAGAGATTACTATTTACTAGGGTCCCCAGATCCCTTATTACATTTTCCGTATTTAGGGGACTACCACCTATGTGGTAGTTTGTGGGTACCTTATTTCCAAAGGGAATAACTATGCACTTTTTGGCATTTAGCTTGAGGCCATGATTTTGACACCAGGTATCCGTCTCAGTGAGACCCTTTTGGAGGATGTCTGTGTCAGCCATTGAGTCAATTATAGCCCTTAGTTTTCAGTCATCTGCGAATTTGATCAGCCGTAGTCCTCCTCTGCTTGTCTGTACCTCTGAGAAGTATATGCCAAACCGGAGGGGGTCCTAGGACTGAGCCCTGGGGAATGCCACTTGTAACCGGTTTAGTCTCAGACCTAGCTCCCACAACTCTCACCATGTGGGTTCGGTCTGCGAGCCAGTTGACAGCCCATCTTCTGACATAGGGATTTATGTTCAGGCTTTTGAGCTGGTCTATAATACCAGAATGGGGAATTGGTGTCAAAGGCCTTTGCGAGGTCTAGGTAGGCTGTGTATACCACCTTTCCCTCGTCTATAGCCTTGGTAACTGTCTCAAAGATGTCCACCAGGTTTATGAGGCATGATCTGCCCTTAACAAAGCCGACCTGGGTAGGGTCCAGTGTTTGGAAGTTCCCAATGTCTGTTAATGAAATCCATAATGATGCGCTCCATAGCCTTGCAGACCAAGCTAGTCAGGCTTATAGGGCGATAGTTCCCGGGATCTGTTGTGGCTCCACCTTTGTGGAGCGGAATAACTATTGCTGTGCACCACTCTATGGGTACGTAGCCTGTGGAGAGGCTGAGTTTGAACAGTGTGTTTAGGTGAGGGGTTAATTCGTCTTTGAGCTCATGTAGGACACAGCCTGGGACACCGTCCGGTCCCATTGATGCTGTGATTTTGGCTTTGGTGAGGGCTATTTTAACCTGAGTGTCTGTGATTTCAGGGGCTCTACATTCTTCTGGTATGGTTATGGGCCCTTTTGAGGGTGAGAGGGGGTTGAAGTTTGCACTGAACCTGTCTGCCAGGATGTTGGCAGTATCGGTTGGTTCGGTGTATTTTGTGCCATTCTGCATTAACTCCGAGCAGATCTGAGCATTGCCACTTAGATTCTTGACATGGCATATCATATACAAATTTCTTAGACATGGCAAATTAAGGAATGCAGATTCAATGCGTTGGTGTACTTATTTTGAATGTCGTATAAATGCTCTTGTTTTCTCTCTTTTAATGAACATTCAGTTTTCCCCACGTAGAATGCGGGACATGTTGAACATTTGTCAAAATAAACCAAACCTTTAGATAAACAATTACCCTTTTGAAAATAAACTATAGTATTATAGTTATGAAAAATATTAATTTCTAAATCAGTATAATTACACTGTCAACATGTGCCACATTGTGATTCCCTCTTTTATTAAGACTATTTGTCATAAGGATGCCCAAAATTTGTTTAAAATTAATACTGATCTTGTATACAAAGTGTGGCCCGTCACTGGCCCTATTAAAAATAAGTTCATTCTCCCTAAATATTTTCCAGTTGAGATTGTTCTTAATTTTGCTGGTGTCCTGTCCATGTGCCAACACTGTAACCATTATTAAATTGATTGATTGATTTCCAGATTAGAAGAATGGCTACTAGAATCCGCAGACTTCCAGAGAAGGAGTAAGTACCATACCTGACTCTGTTCAACAACATATCGAAAATGTCATCAATTAATTTAATGGGATACCCTCTCATTAAAAATATGTTTTTAAGACAAGTTCTTTTTTAAAAACAAGATTATTAAAAGTTATACAAGAAAGTTTTGTAGCCTGCCCTTTCAGTAAACTACATTTGGCATTGTTGAACAGTACCTCCGTGGTCGGTCTGCGCAGTGTGATTGACGTGCCAAATGGCTGTGATGTCGTATGCAAATGATGCATGATTGACTGCCATGCAGATCTGACAGTAACATCATGCATACATTGGTTGTTGATTTACATGTTTGTCAATCACCCACATAAATTTGTGAGCGTTCAATGAATTAAATGCTGCAGGCATTATAGGAGCGGCCATAGGTCAACTGGTGCCCTAGGCAAAAGGGCTCCACTGCACCCCCCACCACACCACCTGGTGCCCCCATCCTGGTCTACCTACATTAAATAAATATTGGAAAAGCGCCCCTGCTAGAGCGGCACCATAGGCGGCCACCTAGTTGGCCTATGCCTACGTTTAATGTATTGTAAGCGATCTCTATCAGGTGATCTAAAGTATCAAACTTCGAAATTCATATGGTTGGGACCGTATGATTGAAGTTTTGAAACTTCAAAAGTTTTGAATGGAGATTGTGGTACAGCATGGAATGGGAAATGTACCCTTTTCCTCAATGTAGTGCAATCTTGGAGTTGGTATATTTAATTTGCAGGGAGTGTGGGGGTGCAAGATGGGCTTGCCCCCTACATAAACTTAACAAAAATAATTACTTGGAATTATAATGCTGTTTTTTTTTTTTTTTAGCATTAAATAATTCTAGTGCCCCCTCGAGCTAACGTGTTGAATATCCGATGAATATTCTTGCAGCCAGTGAAGACAGCAACATGAATATTCGTTATTCGAACAGACCATGGGGTGTTCACTAGGCGGGGTTTAGGTGAGACTTGCTACTGTGCACCCGGGGAGGTACTCTTCTACAACTTTGACCAACATTTCTGGTGACACAGGGTGAGAACTTTTAAAATGGAGGTATGGATGGTTTTCTGTAAACAGCTGAAGAGAAAAACCCATTGTTAATAATTAAAACTTCAAGATAATGAATAGCCTTATACACAGAATATGTAAAATGTAAAAAAAAATAAATAAAAAAACTTCCTCCCGTAAGATAAAAATATCTAAAAATGTATGTATCCCATATCTCTTGACAAGTTCTGGTACCCTTGCTAAGTATAAGCAGAGGCTTGGGAGATTATTTTATTTCCATTTGTTTACCGGGTAGTGTCCGACTGGGCTGGTAGCCTGTTTTCAGCAGAGACCCGGGGAGGAAAGCTCCACAGTACAATACAATGTAAAACATTAAACAATACAATTTAAACGGTACAGAATTTACAGTATTAGTATTGAGTAAAACCTTCTATAAACATCTAAGTAAAACTAGCTAAAAGTATTGCACATAAGGAAAACTATGTGGAATCTACACGTTACAGATTCTTTGTATGAAATTTGTATTAACATGAAACTGACAACACCGCATGGAACTTGATAGAAGTATGAGGAGTGGAAAGATTGGAGAGACAAAATGTGCAATAAGGAAGAAAGGAAAGTGAGATCAGGATAGAGTAGACAGACATTAATACCAAGAACTGTACACAGGAGAAAAGTGAGGAGGTGAAGAGTATACGAAGGAAATTATCCTGATGAGCAGCAGAGGCAGAGCCAGTTTTTTTATATGAATGAGGTATTCTTTCAATTTTGATTTAAAAGGTGGATAGGAGGGAGTGTTTTGTATGTTTAGTAAAAGAGAATTCCAGTACTTACCAATTTTGTTTGAGTAGAGGGAGTCCCCGTGGTAGTTATGTTTTTTCTGAAGACCTGAGGGACCTACTGTTGACGTCAGGTAGGACCAGGGTAGAAATAGAGGGGCAGTGATTGCGGTTGTGAAAAATTTTGTGGGTGTGGGCTAAGTTGGTTGAATGTTAACAGGTTGGGGAGTTTGAGACAGTTTAGTTGAAGAGCTGAACAATGATGGGCTTTATGTGGGAGATTGGTGACAAACCTAGCTATTTTGTTGTACCAGGACTCTAGGTTTTGAAGGGCAGCTTTGCATAGGTTAGTGAAATTGTATGAGCAGTATAGGAGACTGGATAGAACCTGAGCTCTTGCTGTGGCTAGCCTGGCTCGTGGTGTTAGATATGGTTTAGCTCTATAGAGCGTACAGAGTTTAGCATAGACCTTTTTGATTGGGATATGTGAATATCAAATTTTAGCCGGTCATTTATTGTAATACCTGGGAGTTTGGCCTGGTTAGTTGGCTCAATTTTGGTATCCTTGGTGGAGATAGAGAAGGGTAGAGGGTTGTATTTGATAGATTTGTTTGTGAATATAATTAACTTAGTCTGTTTGGGGTTAGGAATGAGTTGGTGATTTGAAAGCTGATTGTTTCTTGAAATGCTTTTTGCATCTTATCTTGATGTTGTAATGGGGAGGGGGGCAAGACAATGAGATACTTCATCAGTGTACTGTATGACTGAGGCAGGTTGGGTTGCAGACATTAGGTTGTTGGTAAAGATGATAGAGAAGGGGGCCCAGAATGGACCCTTGGGGTACACCAGTATGTACAGCCAGTAGAGGGGGAGAGATTGTGGTCCCATTTGGTAGCCTGTTGCCGGTTAGATAGGTAACTGTGAAACCAAGTTAGGGATGATTGACTGAGGTAGTAAGAGGAAAGTTTATTAAGTAGTAGTTGGTGAGAGATTGTCAAAAGCTTTTGACATGTCCAGGAAAATTGCAGAGACTAGTCCATTGTTCATAAGGTGGTGAAATGGTATTTGTGAAAGCTATTAAGGCAGTGTTAGTACTATGCTTAGGACTGAAACCGTATCGGGTGTCTGCTAGAAGGTGATTTGACATAAGGTGATTTAGGAATTGTTGCTGAATACATTTCTCAAGGATTTTGGCTATTGGAGGGAAGATTGCAATGGGGCAGTAGTTAGCGATTTCTCTAGAGGGGGCCACCATTGTGAAGGGGAATGATGTGGGAGATTTTCCAGAGGTGGGGCACTTATTGTTCGGAGATTGAACAATTGATTAATATTGAGATAGGATAGGCAATTGAAGAGGCTGCAAATTTTAGGAATGCATTAGGTAGCTGGTCAACAGCAAGGAAGCATGGTTTTAGGTTGCTTAGGAGATTTTTAATGGATGTTTGAATAGGTTTAAATGAGAAGGATTCTGTTGTACTCGCTGTAGGGGAGGAGATTTTGAGTGGTGGGTGCTGATGGTTTTCTAGGAGGCAGGAGCTCGAGTTAATGAAATATGAGTTGAACTGTGAGGCTAAGGGTTTGGAGGTTTTGGATGTGGAAGGGGAGGGGGTGATTGGTCTACCAGGGTTGAGGAGGTGGTTGATTGGCAGAATGTTTGTGTGTTTTGGATGTGCTTTTGTTGAGAGGTTAGGAAGTAGTGTTTTTATCTTTGTTGACTTCTTTCTTAGTTTGGTTTCTAAGTTGCTGGTAAATGGTGAGATTGGTTTTGCTTTTGGAGGATAGATATTGGGCTCTGTTTAATTAGTAGTTTGGTACCATGGTAGCTGTTGTGATTTGGTGCTTGTTTTTCTGGTGGGGGCAAGACTATTTAGGATATCAAGGAATTTATTGTTAAATAATTCTACTGCAAGGTCCAGTTGTAGATTTTGTAATGGTGACAAATTGCAAATTTGAAGAAATTGATCAAGTCTGGGGAGAAGTATTTTTTTTACTGCGGATGTATTTATAGGGAGTGTGGGATTGAGTTAGATTTTTTTTTTCCTTAGCAGAAATGTAGGGTATAGTCACTAAGGGAAAATGGGTAGACACCCAGATTTGTGACTCAGGTTAGGCTTATTAGTTAATATCCAGTCCAGCAGTGACTGTTTGTTGTTGTGTTTATCAGTGTGAGTGGGACAGTTTATAATTTGGGAGAAGTTCTAAAGGTTGATGTAATTTGTACGGCTATCTGAGGAGCAGGAGAGCCAGTCAAGATTAAAGTCTCCCAGGATGATGATTTCTTGATTGAATAAGGTGGCAGACCAAGAGAGGAGAAGTTTCTATGCTGTGAAAATGGTTTCCAGGGGCCATTTATTTTTATTTTTTTCAGTTTGATGACCAGGGAAGTCCACTGGGCCTAGAAGAGCCCATTTTCAGTGGAGGCCCGGGGAGAAAAGCTCCAATGACAAACATACAGAACAAAGCAAAGTAGTCATATACTTCATGCTGAGAGTGCAATCTAGTACATTTGTAGAATATACATTTGTATACAGAGTAGCTCTAGTGACAGTGAACAAAACATGCAAGACCACAGCTGGTAACAGAAAGGCAAGGCTCAACAGTTGTAAAATCCACAAGTTTATTTAAAAGTGGATTTTGCAACTGTTGAGCCTTGCCTGTTACCAGCTGTGGTTTTGCTTGGAATTCTGCTTGGGTTTGCTGCTGGAACACACACACTGCTTTTGGATTTTCTTGCTGCTTCAAAACATACAAAGAAGCTGTCTTCTGCATTCTGACAATACAATATTAAAATACATTTACAGAAACATAGTAAAAATGGTACAGCAGAAACAGTCCTATAGTATTTATAGAGTGTAGTAATTAGACAAAAATAATAGCTGGAGTTTAGTGATAAACAGAGTTTGGAGTAAGTAGAAGTAGGGGTAGCTGGGGAAAGACTGCTGAATAGATGCAGGAGAGGGAATATCATTTACTTAGAGAGAAGCTAGTGGATAGATGGAGTTAGTGGAAGGGCTTATGTTGGAGAAGAGCATAGACAATATCCATTTTGATAATGGGTAGGAGTAGAGAAAGAATTTGAAGTTGGTGTGGTATGCAGTATTTTGAAGGGAGGGAGGAAGTGAGTTCCATAGTTTAGCTAAGGAGCATGACAGCAGAAGGTGTCCAGGGGGCCGAGAAGATTTGTAGGAGGTTTTGATTTTCTGATCAGAGTGAGCCATTGGGTATATAGGGGGTTAAGGTAGTGGAGAGAGAGAGGGGATAGCTGGAGGGCTTGAAGATGAGCTTATGGGCAGTGATGAGTTTGATCATTCCAGTAGTTGGGTAGCTCAAGCCATTGCAGAGAGTGGAGGGAGAAGCAATGATGAGATGACTTTTTACAGTTGGTGGCAAATTTGCAGATTTTATTGTAGCAGGATTCCAGTTTGGATTGTAAGCCGATTTGGTGAGAAGGGAGGAGTGGCTAAGGTCTTTCTGGTGGAGGGAGTTAGGTAGCGATTGTGTTTGTACAGGAGTCCTAGATTTTGGTGTGGGTTTTTTGATAATGGTTTGGATATGGATGTCGAATCTGTTCATTAATGATGACATTGAGCAGCTTAGTGTGTGGTACAGTTTCAGTTGTTCTGGCTTAGTATGGTAAAGGAATTTTTATCAGTGGAGGAGTTTCCAGAAGGAGAAAAGATCATTAGTTTTGTTTTGTTTGCGTTTAGGGTGAGGTGTTTTTTTTTTTTCTTTTTTTTTTTTTTTGCATCCAAGTTTCTGTTTTAGAGCAAGCTGACTGGGTTTTTAGAAGTATGTCCGATGGGGAGTCGGCAGAGCAGATTGTTGAATCATCTGCATACTGGATTAGAGAGGTATCTGAGATGGAGCGTTGAAAGTTGTTGATTAAATATATTGAAGAGTAGGGCTGCCTGTGTCCATTAGAGATGTAGTTCCAAACCAGCGATGGATTTCCTGTTCTCCATGCAGTTGTCCAAGTTAGTTGAATTTGCTTCACATGAATTGGGGAGCCTGTTCCAGTGAAGGGGTAGCCTCTGGAATACATACCTGTCTCTCTCTCTCCGTTCCTATTTATATCACAGGCAAGGTTTAAGTATTTAGAATGGGTAATTCTGATGCTGTTTTGTGTATATGCAGGAGGTCCATTAGAGTGGTGTCTGACAAATCCCCTGTATGCCAGGTATAGATCTTCCCTCAAAAGCCTGTAGGAAACAGAATACAGGAATAGGGCCTTGATGTGGTCGACAGAGAGGATGTTACTTATGCCCTGTATTCTTTTAGTGAGAAACCTCTGTAGATGTTCAAATTGTTGGATATGCCTAGTTGGGTACATACCAAAGGGGACATTGTACTCAATGACAGGTCTGATGAATGCCAAAAACAGTAGAACAATGGCTTCCTTGGACCTAGATGTCATACCTTTGTTTATAAGTTGCACAACATAGACCGATTTCCTCACTACTGTAGACAGATTATGGTCAAAAGCTAGATTAATGTGTGTGTCCTCACATCACTGCCTTCTGGGTCAGCTCTTAGAGGTGTGTTGTCAATATTGACCATTACTAGGGTTTGATTACTTCCCGAAGGATACTGTTACATATTTCTTGGCATTTAGTTTTAGTCTGTGGCTCTGACACCAGTTATTTGTCTGTCTCAGCCCTTCCTGGAGAGCATTTGTGTTGGTGGGGGATGCTATGACTGCTCCTAATTTGCAATCTGCAAATTTAGTCAGCCAGAGGCAATTGACATTGGCCTTGACTTCAGACAAGTAAATGCCAAAAAAGGAGCAGTCACAAAATCAGTCCTCGAGGGACTCCACTTGTGACTGGCCTCTTTTTGTAGAGGTGGACTCCCCAGTTCTAACTTCTTGGGTTCTGTCTGTGAACCAGCTGGTTATCCACTGGGTGCATCTCTGCCTTCCTCATCTTCTGCTTGAATGACCAGTTTAATATCCCCCCAAAGATGATTGATCATTCTGTGCACAAGAGTATACCACTAGTATTACCCACTGAAAGAGATTGGACTTTACATGGAACCACTTGCAGTAATGATATGGAAACTATCCTCGAGCTCTGAAAACATGTCTGTACTCTGTGAGGAATTTCATCTGAATTGGTAGAAACCTCAGTGTTGGCAGATAAATCACCCTGGAACTCATTTCGTTATTTAACTTCAAGCGTGATTCTCATTTGCTGCATTCTATTTGACTGTCCCTTGCTGTTGACACTTCTGCCACTTAGTTTCATTAAGCATTGCAGTCTGATCAGCACCCCTGTTGTGCATATTTGTTTCAGTCATTACAATTTATTTTGGCTTAGTTGTTCGATTTCTGAAACTACTACTCTTCTGTGTAGTTAACTTTTTTCAGGGGTTTGTTTCTTAGTTGAGGCATAACAAAAGATCCAAAGATCCGAAGTTGTCTTTCTTCTCATACAAGGTAGTTTTTTGTGTGTGTATATGCAGAAGCATTTTATTTATATAGTTAAATCTATTTATCTATAGCTGTAGATACATCTAGATATCTTTTTCTTTCACTATATGTATAATTTATATACATGCAAGTATAATTACAAAAAAGCTGGTTAGGGTATTTTTCTGTGTTTGTTCCAATATTTCACACATGTCTAGTTTTGTTGCATCTTGTGTTTTTCCCAGTGTCCCATCTTCCAGTCATGCCTGACAAGGCACTGTGTTTTTACATGTTATATCTGTGGGTGTAAAATCCCATCCGAGGACCCTCATTTTAAATGCATTTACTGTCTGAGGGCTTTACACTTGGAGGAAGTGGGAGATATTTGTTCTTCGTTTGGGTCACAAGCCATGCTGGATGTCCAGTGCAAGTTAATTCTTAGGGACCTTCTCACTGCCTCCACAGGAGAATTGGCTGCTTCTTTGTTAGGTGCTCTGTTATCTAAGAAATCTTTGGCTAGACCCATAAAAAGTCAGAGAAAATTTAAAAAATGCAGAGAGAGGAGGAGAGAAACAAGGAAAAAGAGAAGGGGCGAATCAAGAGAAAGAGGTTGTCATGGAGTCAAGGAAGAGATCCCTGAATCCAGCAGGTGCTGTGGGGCTGGCTCCTAAAACTCAACACTTCAGATCAGACGTCTTCCTTGTCATCAGCACCATATCCTGTCTAGATCCATTCTTTGACTTCCTTAATAGTGGAGCCTAGGTTTTCTCTGGAACCAAGTTCTCTTCTGTTCTGATCTCCTTGTCTACCATTAGAGACACATTTGCATACTGCTTCTTTCAGAGGCAGATGTGAATAGGATGATGCAGAAATTGAGGACTCTCCAGATGGGGATCCTTCTCACTGCTCCCCTAAGTGGATCCAGGAGTCGAGATTGGCACCAGGGCATGGGGAATCTGGGCCGAATTGCTGTCTGATCTCTCCCTTCCTATCAGTGCTTATGCTTTTTATAGCTGAGCCTGGTGTCTGCCTTGGACCCGAGCCAGGCCTGGTCTAGTGAAGGGTCAGTGGTCTGGATCCTTGGACCCAAAGAGAAATACTTTGGGACTGGCTTCAGCTTTCAAAGCATTTGACAAGGCCCTCTCTTTTTTGAGAGTGGAGGTGACCCATCCATGTTCGGGTCCACCATGACTCTTTCTAGTGTTTACAGTCTTGGTCCAACATCATCATATCCCTTCAGGGCAGCCAGCTCTTTGAAGCCTGTACAAAACTTGCAGGGTGAGCTTCCCTTCAGCTTCTGATTTTTTCCTCAGATTATCCTCCATTGAAGAGCACAGAAAGCATGCATGTAAAAGGAGGCATTTGGAGTTCCCTGCAGAAGTCTTAGTGATGCTAATCTTGATCAGGGGGAGTGGCCCCCCAAGATCCCATCTTGAACATCTCCTTCCTAGGAGGAATCTATTTCTTGAGGCCTTTGGAGCTAGCCTGTCTGCTGTCTGGGTGATTCCCCTGTGGATGATTTGATAGACTTGGTGTGCTAAGTGAGACATGGATGGAACCAGATATGGAGCCCATTCTTTGCAAACCAAAGATTCTGGTCTTGCCCCACACAGGCCACACTGGAACAAGGGACCTGCAAGTAGATACCATTGTGGTGGTGGCAGCCACTTAGAAAAAACTCTTGTGCTCACCCCACGACCAGAGTGTCTTAGGCCCTGGACAGGTTTGGAAAGCATGTTTACGCGTCACTAATGTTTGCCTTACATGCACTGAATTATCTCGCTCATTTAACCAGATTTCAGAGGGACTTGACGAAAGAGATCTCCACATCTTTCTCTGGTTCCATGACAGCAGAATCCTGCAAAATGTTGGATTTGCAGCTGGCAACTGTTGAATCCATTGCAGTTGTGTTTGTACCTGTTTTCCAGTGCAGGAGATGCCGCATCTAGAGCAGCAGGCATCAGCAATGCCATACACCAACATGTCTGTATTGTTCGCTGTGATTTCGCAGAGAACATCAAAATGTCCTTTTTGAGTGCCCCCTTTATATTTCTGCATGCAATAAGTGGCTGATGACAGGGCATCTGTTTTGGGTACACAAGTTATCGTTTGTGTTGATAGGTATTGTGTGCTCAGTCATCCTTTGCTTCTTTGCTTCTTAGTAATTCACTGCTTCTTACCGTTAAGGTGAGAAAGTAGTTCACACATTTAACCTGAATTCACAAAAGCAGGCTAACATGCCTTCTATCTGCCACAAGTCATGAGTTATATACGGACAGAGTATTTTGTACTGGTTTTGTGAGCCTGCTATCATGTTTCTCATTCTACTGATGGCAGGTACATCTGGCTGGAGAAGACTGAAGAGCGGTTGTAGAGCCACCTGTGAGTGGACGGACAGCCATGCTCCATAAGTACTTTGGGTACCCTGGAACATTTTTTTTTTTGCAAATTAACTCTTACAGGATGTTTTACCATAGCTGTCAGTTTTAGTGTTCTATTTTAAGTTAGTGGCATTGCAAATGACATAATTAGCAAAGGCAGGAGTAGGAAACTCTCAGAACGCTTAGTTTTCCCATTTAATTACTGTCTAAACATTCATATTGTTTGCTTATCAAAACTAGGGTGACAGTCATGGCGTTTTGGTCACTATATTTTGGCATTTCACATGTTTTGCAAGGTTAAGAGTGTCAGAAAGCCAAAAATATACTAATACTCTTAACCACGTTTGTAATGTAACATTCTTTTCATAATTGTAACATTTGTACTGTTGAGAGATTGTAGTTTTATTTAAATGATTCAGGTTTCTAATCGCTGAGATGACTGGTTTCACACAGTCATCTCAGTACTTACTACCATTCTTTTCTCTTGACTGCCATCTCCGGAGAAAACTAGTACTCTGTTGAAGCACGTTTTGATTTAATTACAGCATTGTCTTCTTGGGTAGGAGTATTATCAGCATAGCACATCTTGACTTGGCAATATTTGCCCACTCTTCCTTGCAAAAGCACTACAAATCTGTCAGACTGCGAGGGCATCTCTTGTGCACAGCCATCTTCAGGTCACCCCACAGATTTTCTGTTGGATTTAGGTCTGGGCTTTGACTGGGCCATTCCAAAACTTAAATTTTCTTCTGGTGAAGCCATTCTTTTGTTGATTTGGATGTATGGTTGGGGGTCATTATCGTGCTGAAAGGTGAAATTCCTCTTCAGCTTTCTAGCAGACACCTGAAGGTTTTGGGCCAACTGTGACTGGTATTTGGAACTGTTCAGAATTCCCTCCACCTTGACTAAAGCCCCAGTTCCGGCTGAAGAAAAGCAACCCCAAAGCATGACACTCACACTGCCACCACCACGGCTTCACCATGGGGGTAGTGTTCTTTTGCTGATGTGAAGTGATGTTTTTGCACCAAATGTACCTTTTGAAATTGTGGCCAAAAAGTTCAAACTTGGTCCCATCAGACCATAACACATTTTCCCACATGCTTTTGGGAGACTTGATGTATATTTTTGCAAATTTTAGCCAAGCCTGGATGTTTTTCCTTGTAAGAAAAGGCTTCCGTCTTGCAACCCTAGCCCATAGTCCAGATATATGGAGAATACGGGATATTGTCACATGTACGCAACCAGTACTTGCCAGAAATTCCTGCAGCTCCTTCAGTGTTGCTCTAGGTTTCTTGGCAGCCTCCCTGACAAGATCACTCTTCTGCACATTGCTGCACACTAACACAATCCCTGTCCACCTGGCCGAATATATCAGAATATATAAGGCTGGTCAAGGCGAAAGGCGCTGACTGACATCAAACGTCAGGGGCACCGTCTGCGCGCATGCAGGCATCATATCCTCAGTCTTTTTTGCGCATGGTACGCCGACAAGTTTGGTATTGCAAGTGCCGCTCAAAATTCTGGAATTTTGGTCGGTTCAGACCCGAAGAAGTCAGTTAGTTGTCAGTACCCGTTGAAATATTTTGGCTTTTTTGCCTCGATTTTACGGATGTCAGAAAAAGTTTTAATTTTTTTTCCATTAATTTTGGAGGGACGCCCAGTTCTTTGCAATGTCACTGTTGTATGATATTTTTTCCACTTTTTGATGACTGTCTTCACTGTGTTCCATGGTATATCCAATGCTGTGGAAATTTTTTTGTACCCTTCTGACTGATACCTTTCAACAGTGAGCTCTCTTTGATGCTTTATGATCTCTCTGCGAACCGTGGCTTTTGCTGTAGCAAGCACCTGAGTAAATGTCAGGAAATCCTACTAGGACAGCTGCATTTCTTTGGGGTTAATCTGAGTCTCTCTAATTGATGGCAGTTGTGTATCCAAGAAGACTGAATGTTGTAATTAAATCAAAAGGTGCTTCAACAAAGTATTAGTTTAAGGGTGTGCACACTTATGCAACCAGCTTATTGCACGTTTTTTATTTTTTATATTTTTCCCCTAACATATTTGTTTTTCAATTGAGTTGTACAGGTTTTAGGTCACATTAAAGGTGGGAAAAATTTTGAAATTATTTATTGTGGTCTCATTTTTTTATATCACACAAATCTGGCATTTTAACAGGGGTGTATACACTTTTTATATCCACTGTTTGTGTTGGGGTTTCATTTAGTTTGAAGGCCAGTGTTAATACAGTCTCTTAAACAAGTCTGCTGATGGAAGTCACAACTGTCTTATGCCAATTTTTGTCCCAATTCCCTGTTCCACTGAGCACCTGCTTTTGCCAAATTATCTTAAAGGTAAAGAGAATATCTGCAAACCTTGGTACTTAGGGAATTTCTCTCACATTTTATTAAATGTAATGGTTCCACGTCTGTCTGCTTTAATAAAAATATTCATAGCCCAGCCACCCACTACCTGTTTCCACTGTTTGAATACAAATGCTCCCTGCAGTGGGTCTCCATGATGTAATACTGCTGTGTCATCCCATCTCATGACCCTGTCGGCAAGTTGTGATAGACTGGTCTGTACTATGGCTGACTGCTTAGCTAAACTCAAGCAGCATCTTGTTTTCATTAGTGGATCCCTGTTATGTTTAGTGGGGTATAGCAGCACAGAGCTATTCACAGTCCAGTAGTTGGTGACATGGAACCCCCATAGTCCAAGATAATCCACTTTCTTTCACTCCCCCATCCTTTCAATGTATATGTGCTGGTTACCTCAATTTCAGCAGATGGGAAGCCTCTTCTGAGGGTCTTCAACTTTCACACTTTGTTTGCTAAGATTGCTTTTCTTTAAGCCATCCTGCAGAGTGGGCGTAAACTTTGTATCTTGTAATTGATGTACAAGTCCTATAGGGATGAGAGCTGGCAGTCATTCTGCCTGTTTTTTAGCAATAGGATTTATTTTTACTGTAAGACAGAACTCTGTTTGTTGTGAGGAGTGTAGCTGTGATGAGGAATACACATCACACTTGTCTTTGGTTCTTTTACCTGAAGTAAAAGCCCACTTTGTTATACTTGGCTAGTATGTCATTTATTTCCAGACTCTTGTCATTTTTGGAGAGGCATGTGTGTCATATATGTCCATAGGTGTTTACTAGGCTAACAACCACAAGGGCCATTTTAAGCTTAGCCATGCATCCCAAATCTTTGACAAATTCGGATACCCTTGATAAGTGTAAGCAGGGGCTTGGTAAATGAAACATTTACAAGCAGGGGCCTAGGAGGTGAGCCATTTACATGTTGCCTGTGTCCATTAGAGAGAGAGGTGCCAAACCAGGGATGAATTTCCTGATGTCCTTCTATTCCTATGTTGCAGTGTTCGTATTGTGGGGTTTCAAGCCCTCAGGCGATCTGACATCGGCTCCTATACAAAAGCTTAAGCCCGGCTGCTGTAGGTGTATGAGGCGTCACATGTAGGGCCATAAAACAGGGACTGTAAATGCGATGTCTGCATGCACAGACCTCAGAACTTTTCAGCCGCAGGCGACATATGCTTTGACCTGCTCCTTAGTCCAAAGACTTTAAAAAAAAAAAAAAAAGTACCCCTTTGGGGTTTTCCTTTTTCTTACTACTTGAGCTTGGTTGCTAAATGTTTTGTTTTTGCTATTTAGCCGATGAAAAAGAGCAAATGTAATTGCGGGCATCGGATACCGCATAAGGATTCACACAAGTGCATGTTTTGCTTAGGTGTGGAGCACAACCATAAGGCCTGCTCCATTTGTCAGTCATTCGTACCAAAAACCCTTTGCAGCCATCTGGCAGCTTTAAATTTGTATCTTGAGAATCAAAGATTGAAACGTCTTGCTCACAGGATGAATCCTGAGTCAGTCACCCAATCTGAACAACCGAGGAAGAAGGCCAAGGTTTCCAGGCCTACTCCTGTTGCAACGTCACCATCGGATGTCCCGCCGACTACCGATTTAGGGGCTGAGGGACAGCCAATTCTTCCATCAGCTTCGGCGGATCCTCTGGAAGAGGCCATTACTGCAGCTACGGAGAGCACGTCAGCAAAGTTGATCTAGACGCCGGCCTCAACCGACTTAGAAGTGGAGCCAGTACTTGGTCGGCTGACTGAGACTCCTCCTGCCGCAGCCCAGACCTCGGTTCCTAGGCCAACTACTAAGCCAACTCCAACTAAGAAAAAGCAAAAAAACAGATACTTGTGCCCCATCCCTCAAGCTACTCCAGATTGACAGACATTCACCAATTCCTTGCTGCAGGCCTTTATGGCCCTTAGGCCTACAGGCCCTGCACCTACAGACATTCCAGACATGAGCCCTAGGCCAGCCTCTGCTTCTTCTCTCCCTTTAATCACTACTCAGCCGGAAGAAGAACCTGAACAATACGATTCCTCTTTTGAGGAATCTGTTTCTTGTGTGTCTTAAATTGCTTCTCCTGTGGAATATTACTCCCCAGATGAAGACTCTGAGGGTGATTCTCCTCCAGAGGATATTTCCTTTGGGGAAACCATCGCAAAAATGAAATAGTACTTTTAAGTGGTATACTACCGTGATGCAGACACCCAGAAAAGATATTTTGAGTTAGAATCTCCTTCCCCCTCAGCTATTCCACCAGTTCTACTAGCCTTTAATTCTGCCTCCAAGAAACCAGATTCTCAACCACCTACCCCCAAAAGGCTAGATTGATTTTATAAAGTTCAAGATGAACAGACGTTTCTAGTGTGATCTCCCATGGCTGACCCTGCAGTCATTGCTGTCTCCTGACAGACAGTCTAGGCAATTACCCTCTGCTTCCCTTTTGCCCACAGACAACCATAGTAAAACCATTGACAGAATGGGTAAAAAGGTATATACCTCCTCCACCTTAGCCTTTAGGGATATAAATTACCAAACACACACATGATAAAATATGTCTTAGACCTCGTTTCTCAGGCCTCCACCTTGCTAGCCTCTACCCCGGACTGTCCCACAAAGAATGACATTGCATCTAAACTGTCTTTAGCTACTCAAGTAGCCAGATAAACTATTAAGTGCAGCTATAATGCAGCAGAAGCATTAGCCAGATCTGCTGCATCTGCATCTGTCTTACGTAGGCATTCCTGGTACGTCTCCAGCCTCTACCAGAGAACTTTAAATCCAAGGTAGTGGATGCTCCTCTAGACCACAATCTCTTATTTGGTAAGAATTCAGCAGAACTTTTCAAAAATTTACAAGAGAAAAGTAGAGCTGCAAGACATCAAGCATCTGCTGGTGTCCCCCTTCCCCAGATACTACAGGAACTACCCTGCTAAGACTTCTTTTGTAAGAAGAACTCCTTGCATCTCATCCTTCTCCTTTAGACTTTATAAAGGGTCCAGGAGATTGCCTTACTGTAGATCTCCTAATTCCCAGGGACCTGCCAATCGGCCTTTTCCTGACTGAGGAAGTTACACTTCAGCGTGACTGCCTGGATCAGCTCCCTCTGTACGCACACCTTACCCAATGCCTCCCCTTCTGGAAAACAATTACCTCTGATACTTGGGTGCTTTCCATCATCCAAAAAGGATATTTCCTATCTTGGAAGGAAAAGCCAAAAAGAATTCTGTTCCCTCCAAGAGACCAGCTACATTTATTCCCTCTCATATTGAAAGAACTTCTAATTGTAGGAACTATAGAGCCAGTTCCTTCAAGGCAATAGGAAAAGGCTTCTATTCCCACCTTTTCCTTGTCCCCAAAAAGGATGGCCCTTGGAGGCCAATCCTGAACTTGTCTAAACCTGTTCCTAAAAGTTCCATCCTTCAGGATGCTTTCCCTACAAACTTTGCTACCCGTCATTCCACCCAAAGCCTTCATGGTCACTCAGGATGTGCAGGTAGGCATCCTTTAGATCCAATCAGACATTCCCACAGGAGGTTTCTGCGCTTCACTGGACATTCTTCACACTTTGTTTACAGCCTTGCCCTTTAGCTTGTTTGCTGCTCCCAGAGTAATTACAAAGTGCCTGGCCCCAGCTATTGCCTATTGCAGAACCAAGGGACTACAAATCTTCCCTTACCTGGACGACATTCTTATTCTGGCAGAATCAGAGTCCACCCTGCAAAACCATCTCAAATTTACAATGACTGTCCACAATTTGGGCTTCACTGTCAACCTCCAGAAGTCCTCCCTTCTTCCTCAGCAGGACAAAATTTCCTAGGCTGCAGGATAAGAGCAGACTTGATGAGATCATTTCTCCCACTGGACAAAGTGCACTCTCTCCAGCCATTTTCAAGGCCTACTTACAAAATCCCATCTCTCAGCAAGACAATTTCTGCAAGTCCTAGCAACCATTCCCATGCTCCCATTAGCCAGGGTGCACATGAGAAAATTCCAATGGTATTTAAAAAATGTATGGTCTCGAAGCCAACATTCATTAGACAAACTTATTCCCCCTCCTGCCCTGCCTACAGACGAACTAAAGTGGTGGATTCAGCAAGTTTCCCAGAACCAGGGCATCCCACTCCAGCTACCCCCATCACTCAGACCATGCACACAGATGCTTCCGATTTAGGGTGGGGAGCAGAGTTCAAGGGCTTCAGGGTACAACACTGTTGGAAACCTGCACTTCAAAAGCAACACATCAGTGTCAGGGAAATGACAGCAGTATTACTGGCTCTCAAAGTTTTCCTTCCAGGCTTGCAACCAGGCCTGCTGCACATTGTAATGGACAACACAGATGTCATGTGGTAGCTCAACAAGCAAGGAGGGACAAAGGCATACCAGTTATGTCAGATAACTCTACAAATCTGGGAAATGGCAACCAGACACAACCACTTACTGCAGGGGCCTCTTGCATCCCCTCTCAGGAAAAGAAACCAGCAGACTTGCTCAGCAGAACATCCTCCCATCAGCACGAGTGGATGTTGCTCAGGGAAACCTTCTTAGACATTGTCCACCAGTGGGGTACACCTCAAGTGGATCTGTTTGCCTTCCCCCAGAACAGACTAACAGATTTTGCTCCAGGGATCACACTCCACTAACATGGAGAGTGAATGCCTTCAGCATTCTATGGAAGGGAATGTTCCTGTACACCTTTCCCCCCTTCCCTCTAATACACCAGGTCCTACTGAAGATCAACAAGGACCAACCAAAAATCTTACTGGTGACTCCCTGTTGGCCAAGGCAACACTGGTTCCCCCTTCTTCACTTGGCCAAGGCAACACTAGTTCCCCCTTCACTTCCTAGCCAAGGCCAGTCACCACAAGTTACCCCACAAAGTGGACATAAAAAAGGGATCTCTCATTCACCTTCAGCTGCATTTACTGTACCTGACGCTGTGGGTGATCAACTTCTGATCCCTTTCAGACAACTGTACTCAGAAGATGTGCTCTCAAGCCTGAGGGAGGCCAGGAAACCATCTACCAGAAAAAAATTTGTCCAAGTGGCATAGATTCTCAAATTGGTGTGCACTTAAGGACAGGGACCCTTTTCAAGCAGAAGATTCCTCTTTGGTCCTTAGTTATGTATGTGAGCTCATTATGGAAGGATTAGCATATTCATCTTTGAAAGTCCAACTTTCTGCCATTTCAGCCTGCTTGCCTTTACAACCACCTCTGCTCTCCAGACTGGACATTAATCTTTTCCTGAGAGGGGTCTTGCACATCAGACCACCAAGGAAACCCATCCCTCCTCCTTGGACCGTAACCTCATGCTGGAAAAACGAGTTCTACCTCCTTTTGAGCCAGCAAGCACAGCATCCCTGCAGATGTGCACATAGGAAACCATTCTCTTAGTGGCCATCGCCTTCGCAAGAAGAGTGTCTGAACTGCAGGCCCTCATGGCCTGTCCCCCCTTATACCACCTTCCACAAGGACAAGGGTGTCCGTGCTTTGTTGCAGCCTGCCATTTACTCACTTTTGTTTGTGTTTTTTTTTAGTCTTTTATTTACATTTTTATCCAAAACTAAATCTTTCAGAAAGTCTGATGAACTCTTCATCCCCTTCCACCCCAGGGCTTTGGGTAAGGCAGTCTCCAAACAAACCATTTCCTCCTGGATTAGGAAATCCATTCCCTTCTGCTACTCTCACCATGGCAGACCATTTCCCCTAGGGGTTAGAGCTCATTCCACTAGAGGAATGGCTACCTCTAAAGCCTTTCCTCAAAGGGCTGGACACAGCCTCCATCATGGAAGCTGCTACCTGGTCTACAATTCACACTTTAACTAAGCACTACAAGCTAGACCACATCTCCATGGCCAGAGCAGGATTTGCCAGGGCAATCCTGCAGGGGTTCTTAGAATCCTCTACCTTTTTCTATCACTCTTCTTAAAGCTGTGGTACTCTCCCACATTATGAATACTGCAACATAGGAATAGAAGGACATAGAATCGTTGTGTAAACATCTTACCATAACTATAGATGTCCTTCTCTTCCATGTTGCAGGATTCCTTCCTTCCCTCCATACCCCCTTCTCCTTTTTGTGGCTGCTTGGTCTTTATCTATGTATCGTCTCCCTACAGACTATTCTGTTCAGCCCTGCAGGGATGTTTGCTCTTCAGCTTCTCCTTGTGCTTATACTCACTTATCTGTGCTTCAGGTTCTGAGGTCTGTGTGTGCAGATGTCGCATTTATAGTCCCTGGTTTATGGCCCTATGTGTAATGTCCCATGCACCTACAGCAGCCAGGCTTAAGCTTTTGTATAGAAGTCGGTGTCAGATCATCTGAGGGCCGGAAATCCCACAGTATGAATACTGCAACATGGAAGAGAAGGACATCTATGGTTATGGTAAGATTTTACACAACTATTCTTTCTCTATCTAGTTGTCCAAGTTGCATTTGAATGGGGTTAGGGAGGAACTCTGCTTCACATGGATGGGGTAGACTGGGTAGTCTCTGGGATATATACCTGTATCTCCAGCAGGTCCTATTTATATCACAGGCAAGGTTTAAGTCTTTAGAATGGGTAATTTTGGTGCTTTTTGTTTTGTGGATATGCAGAAGATCCATCAGAATGGGGTCTGGCAGTGCTCTGTATGCCAAGCATAGATCTCCTTGCAAATGCCTGTAGGACACAGAATACAGTGATAGGGCCTTGGGGCAGTCTGCATAGGACATTATATTGCGCCCTGTATTCTTTGCGTGGAACGTCTGTGGATGTTCCAGTTGTTTGGAGATGCCTGGTTAGGTACATACCAAATGGGGCATCATACTCTGGTAGGGCTGAATGCCGAATACAGTGGAACAATGACTTCCTTGGACTTGGATGCCATAGCTTTGTTCATAAGTTGCGCAGCCTAGATTAATTTCCTCACTACTGTAGACACGTAATGGTCAAAGGCTCGATTGCTGTCTGTGTCTCAATGTCCCTGATTACTGGGTCAGCACTGAGGGGTGTATTGTCAATATGGTAGTTACCCAGGGGTGGATGACTTCTTGAGGGATACTATTAATGCATTTCTAGGCATTCAGTTTTAGTCCTTGGGTCTGACAACAGTTTGCCTTTGTCAGACCCTCCTGGAAAACACTTGTCAGTGTGGGATTCAGTGACAGCTCCTAATTTGCAGTAATCTGCACATTTAGTCAGCCAGAGACCACTGACATTGGCCTTGACTTCAGAGAAGTAAATGCCAAAAAGAAGTGGTCCAAGGACTGATCCCTGAGGGAACTCCATTTGTGACTGGCCTCTTTGTAGAGGTGGGTCCTATCTGTGAGCCAGTTGGCTGTCCACTGGGTGACGCATGAGTTTGTGCCTAACCTCTTGAGTTGATCAACATTGCCTGAGTGGAGTATTGTCACATGCTTTGGCCAGGTCAAGGTGGGCAGTATGAACCATTTTGCCCCCATCCATTGCTTTGGTTAAATTCTCAAAAGTCCACCAGGTTGGGGTAGGTATGATCTGCCATTGAAACCAAACTGGGTTGGGTCTGGTGTCCTGAGGCTTACTATATCACTGTTGCTCATTTCCATGATGATTCTTTCCATGGCTTTACATGTAAGACTAGTGAGACTTATGGATCTGTAGTTTTCAGGGTCTGTAGAAGGCCTGCCTTTGTGCAGAGAGATGACTGTTGCTGTTATCCATTCATGAGGCACAAAGCCTGTTTGGAGGCTACAGTTAAATAGTAACTCCATAGGCCCTGATAAGTCATGTTTCATGCTATTTAGCAGGCATCCTGGGATATTGTCTAGGCCCATTGATGCAGTGTTCTTGGCCTTAGAGAGAGCATTAAGAACCTGTTCCCTAGTGACAGCAGAGGAGTTGTATTTGATGGTATTGAGGTAAGGTTGAGGGGGGAGAGATGGGTATGGTTGGAGCTGAATTTATCTTCTGGCTGAGTATAGGTGGCTACATTTACTATGAGCTCTGCACACAGTTGTATATTGCGGTTGCGGACATAGGTAAAGAATGCCTTGTGGTTGTCCTCTGCCTGGGAGGCCAAATTTACCTTAAGTTTGCCATTGTTAGACTTAATTTGTCCTCTGAATTCTGTTTAATTTGAAAAGAGTGCTTTTATCCTGCTGGGTGCTGCACCTCCTAATTTTTGCCATGATATTCTTCCTTCTGTTATACAGCCTATTGATGTTGTGATCCCATCAGGGTGGCTTGGTTTTTGAGTTAGTTCTGTACTGCTTTCTGGTGGGTACAGCTGCTTCTGTGCAGCTATTATTCCTTTGTACAGGGTTTCTGTGAACAGTTATGCATAGGCAGGAGTGTTCTCAGTGTTTATGGGAGCTTGAAATGTTGCCAGGCTTTTGCTTAATAGCAGAAGGTTAGCCTTAGATTAGTTCCCGAATATTGCTGATTTAGCTGGGGTTCCCAGTTTTATTTGATCTGATCTTACCAGGGAAGACATTACAGTAGGGGGTGTGCAGCACTCTCCCATATTCGTGAGGACCAGATCCAGTAGGGTTGCACCCGTGGTTGGTGTATTGACTATCTGGTCCAGGGAGTGTGTTATTACAAAATCCAGGAACCTCTGTGCCTGTGCATTTCATGTCATATAGGATTCCCAGTTAATAGTGGAGTAATTTATCCAACCCAATACCATATTCATGGATGACTTAGTTAGTGTTCTAAGAAGTGTAAATGCATTGTATGGGTTTCCTGGGACATGGAGGGAGGCCTATAACTTGCAAGGAAGTGGTATTTGAATTTGCTTATGGTGATGTGAACGTGGAGCAGCTCAAGTGCATTGTCCTTTAGTCCCTTTAGTTTGTTGTGATAGATTTATGTATGTACATGGTGTACAATGCAGATGGTTGTCATTTTGTCAAGCTCCAGCTTGTTAAACTTGTTTCCTCATGCCAAATAACTATTAATGGTGTAAAGTAGTGGAGAGACAGATTTGCCCCTCCTTGCAGGACCCACGTTGGTACTCATTTCCAAGTTTCACTGGGATGAGTCCGATATCTTTTCCAGTGATCTGTGTCTTGGTGTTAGTCAAATCGCTTTAAGCTTGTGTATTTGGATACACACAGAGTGCATTTACATCTACATAATTCCACTATTAAAAAAAAACATATGACAAGGTCCCAAGAAAGCTGATCTGGGCAGTACTGCAGTGGTTTGAAGTCCCAGAAACATTGGTAGAATTAGTACAGGCTATGTACAAGGACCCAGTGACTCAAGTACGAACAGTGTTCGGCCTCACTTAGGGGTTCCCAGTGGGAGTGGGTGTACACCAGGGTTCAGCTCTGAGCACACTGCTGTTCATACTGGTAATGGACTACATCAGCAAACAGGTTGGAGGGGTCAGAGCAACAAAGCTGCTGTATGCAGACGATGTGGCAGTACAGGCAGACTCTGATCTAGAACTTCATCAAAGGATAGGAGAATGGAATGCAGATCTGAAGGCACATGGGATGAAACTTAAGCACAGATAAGACAGTGGTAATGGCAGCAGATTGGGGAAATCAGAAGAAGCTGAGAATAAATATAGATAGGAAGATAGTGGAACAGGTAAACAGCTTCAAGTATCTGGGAGGGGTGGTTGAGGAGAAGGGTAGTCTGAATGAAGAGGTCAAAGCCAGAATCAGAGGGGCTGCAGCCAACTGGCATAGAGTATCAGGTGTAGTATATGACAGAAAAATGCCAAAGAAGCTGAAAAGTAAGGTGTACAAGACAGTGGTGCGGCCAGTGCTACTGTATGGTACAGAAACCTGGGCAGTAAAGGCAGAACAGTTGAAGAAGCTAGAGGTGATGGAAATGAAGTGCCTGAGAAAGGTGGTAGGATGCACACTGCGGGACAGGCGAAGAAATGAGGACATAAGAGCAGAAGTCAAAGTAGCTCCAATTATAGAAAAGATCAAAGAAAACAGATTACGATGGTATGGGCACATGTGTAGAAAAGCATTAGACAATCTGGTGAGGGAGATTTGGGACGGACAGGAAGAAGGTAAGAGGAAGCGAGGGCGTCCAGCAAAGAGGTGGATGGATTGTGTGAAAGATCTGCGACAGTCAGGCATGAGTGTTGAAGAAGGCAGGAGAGTGGCACTGAATCAAGAGAGTTGGCGACAGTTAATACGATACCCTGACCCCATGTAAATGGGAAAAAGGTGGTGATGATGATGATGATGATGAATTCCACTATGGTGAATCCAGCAAATAAAATTTTTATCTAGACAAAGTGAAAGATATTTTTTTCAAGTGAGGTAAGTCCCCCCTTGCATATTTAGTGAGGGGACCACACCCCCATT